>NC_044036.1:273570290-273870290 GCF_901765095.1 Microcaecilia unicolor | reverse complement strand
AAGAGTATAAATATTTACTATGAAAAAATCCTAGTATTCCTTGTATTTATTTTTCACCAAAAATACATACATTGCTGGAAACCCCCCCCAGGCCACCCCATAGTGTCGGGCATAGGTTCTTTATTTGAACCATTATCACAATTTTTAGATCACCACTTACAATGTGAAGTGTGTAAAATTCAATCATATGTTAGGGATTCAGGGCATATGTTGGAGTTTTTGACGTCGGTGCAAATTCTCTTAAAACAACTTATATTATTGACATTAGATGTCACGGCCTTATATCCGAGTATCCCGCAAAGAGCTTGTTTAGAAATCATTGAGCAATCATTACAATGTCAAGATTTATCTCATGCAAAAATTCAGTTATTATTACAGATGGCATCATTAGTCATTGAAAAAAAATTATTTTCAATTTTTGGAATATTATTTGCAAATTAGAGGGGTTGCCCCCACGGTGGCATGCAACTATATGGCAGAGTATGAATCTCGGTACGTATATACTTCTGTTTATGCGCAGATCACAGTGCCTAAAAATGTGTGTGCAAATTTAAATTGATGCCAATTAGCATTGATAAGTCAGGAACCTTGGAATATAGTTAGATTCAACACTTACTTAGATTACCCAAATACAAGCAACCTTCAAGAGCTCTTCAACCAAGCCTTTAATGGAAGAAGTAACTAACTTGTTAGTCTCACTCACATACACAAGGATTGACTCGGGTTGCACATACTGCAGCATGACATGTTTATCCACTCCTACCCTAGCTGAGATAATATTTAACTATCTCTCTGACCTCATGTGCAACTTTCTTCAAATCAGTCACCTTACTTTCTAATTCTTCCTACTTTCCTACCCATCTTTATGTTACAACTTTGCCTTACCCTTCACTACCAATTATAATGTTCTATTACGTATTGTGTTGACATTACAAGTAGTACACCTTGCCATACTTTGTATTGTTAGTTGAATATTTTTACTGCTGTAATTACCTATTGCTCATGTTTGATCTATTCTTCCTGTACACCGCCTTGAGTGAATTCCTTCAAAAAGGCGGTAAATAAATCCAACTAGATAGATAGGTTCAAATCCCACTGCTGCTCCTTTTGATCTTGGGCAAGTCACTTAACCCTCCATTGTCTCAGGTACAAACTTAGATTGTGAGCCCTCCTGGGACAGAGAAATATCCAGAGTACCTGAATGTAACTCACCTTGAGCTACTATTGAAAAAGGTGTGAGCAATATCTAAATAAATAAAATAATAATAATAAAGATAGATTAGCAGCCAATTATCGGTGCTAATTTGCTCATTTATCACATTTGCACTTGCAATTTTGAGCATCATATGTCACAGGCTACATGAGGAGCATTGCACAATATGTCATAAAAAAAGTATGACACCAAGAAGCCCAATCACCTGAACCCGATATGCACCAACTTGTGTTCTGCAGACGAATCAGCAACCACCGGGACCTTGAAGCGCTCATGCACCAGTATAGGTAAATACACTGGGAAGACCCAAGTCTCATTTGGCATATGAGGGCACACACTCAAAAATTTTTTGCAGTATAACCAGTGTAAGTAGTAAAGTAAACTAATACAAGGCAGAAAAATGACACTGCAAAAAGTGGCTCAATGGCTGTAAAGCAACAAAATAGAGTGGCATGCGTTTTATTAAGTTAGTAGCTATGTCCAAATCAAATTTTCTGCCACTATGTCATAATGATCAGCTGACCTCTGAGCCATTGAACAGCTGATGTTGATGTTCTATATTTAGGGCTTGTTTGGCGTGTGACGCGTCAGCGCCATTTTGTTAGAGGATTTTCAACAAGAAAGTATGTAGACCGGTGTTTAAAGGCATGTAATTTTAGAATATTGTTTGGAAATGTACTTTCGTGACTGAATCTTATCTTTTAGATTGAAATAGGAAAGCAGAACTTTAAGTAGTTGCAACACCAGTCCCTGAAGAAGCCACGGAACGGTGAAACGGTGGCACCGTAGGACTTAAGCTAAGTGTTGCATTTCATTGTTTTGGTGCTTTCCTATATTTGAATTGGTTGCAGTCAGAATTGCTATATTTAAAAACTTCACATTGAGCACTAAAAAAACATTAAAAAGAAGAGTTTAAAAATCCCTATGATAGAAACAAGTCAACGGATCATCTAATACCAGTTGAGAACCTGGGACGTGAGGTCCGACAGGTTTCTGAGGGATTCTCTTCATTTATAAATTATTTTATAGCCATTGAGCCACTTTTTGCAGTGTCATTTTTCTGCCTTGTATTAGTTTACTTTACTACTGACACTGGTTATACTGCAAAAGTTTTTTGAGTGTGCATCACATTTATAGCAGTATGGCTAATAACGCAAGGAATACAACTTTTAGTTTTTCCTCACAACAAGCCAACGAGCTACTTAGTGCTCCCTCTGAGTTCAAGATAGAGCCACAGGGATCGACAGAGAATAGTAGTTGGACTGATATCAAATAAATTTAAGAACATCATTAAAATTGAAATGAATAGTGGCATCTTGATTGAGTATTGTAAGAAAGAAAGAATTCCAAGAGGGTTACGGATTAATAAAGCACCCCAGAATTTCTTAGATGCTGATTTGTTTGTTGAGAAATGGAACAAAATATTGAACAAATGCTCCTTCGACCTGATGCTCCTTATTATTGAAAAAAGTAATGTATCATCGAACTCTTTGAAGGAGGATTTACATAACATACAACTTATCAAAGAGAAATATTTGTTAGAAGATTTCAATAGGAAACATCAAGAAGTCAAAGATAATATGGAGAAGTTCAAAGATACAATTAAAAAGTCTAAAATGAAGAAATACATCAGAGATGAGAAGGATTACTGTAACAATAAACTTTATCTCTGGTTAGGACAACAAGATAAGCAGAAACAACATGAAGTTAAGGACTCAGAGAATTCTAACGATTTATCTTCCTCGACTAGTAGTGAAGGCTCCCCTGATTACAGCAATAGAAATAATTTTTTAGGGCAAGAAGAGCAAGGGGAAGGGGGAGCAGAAGGTGAAGGAACAACCAACGAAGCAGACCCTGGACGAGGTCTCAAAGGACGGACAATCAGTGGTGATAAATTTATCGGATAAGATTCTAACCCCAGAAGAGGAAAGCGTATTGAGTAAAGGTCTTTCGTTCATGCCCACTCTACCCTTTGATGAGTTTCAGTTCAATGTGGACTTAGAAAATTTTTTAAGGAAGTTACAGTTACGGGCGTTCTTTGGCCCTGGATCCACACATGATGATAGGACCATCATCAAACTGAGATCAACATGGATTCCAACTGAGCAAATAGATCCAGTTATTACAACGTTTAAGGATCTTTTGCTTAAAGATATTGAAAAAATGAAGAAAAATTTTCAATTTAAAACACAATTATACAATCTCACGTATTCTGAACATAAGGCACTTGTGAATTTCAGAAATGACCATAATATCCTCATCAAAAAGGCAGATAAGGGCGGAGCAATAATTATATAGAACGTGGAAGACTATATACAGGAAGGGTTACATCAGTTGAAAGATAAAAATTCATACAAGAGACTCAGCCTTGATCCAACCAAAAGATTACAATCAGTGATACGGAAAATTACGAACAAAGGTCTTCGAGAGGGTTATATCACCACAACAGACAAAACATTTCTTGACAAATTTGATCCAGTGACACCTATAATGTATTTTCTCCCTAAAATACATTAAAATGCTGAGAAACCACCAGGAAGGCCGATATTATCGTCCAGAGAGTCAGTATTGGAACCCCTCTCTATATTCATAGATGCCTTTCTCAAACCAGAAGTCCAGAAAGGACCATCTTATATTAAAGACACTACTCAATTTTTGAACAAGATAGAACAAATTGATTGGAACAGTGAAGATTTCACCATGGTCACGCTGGATGTAGGTTCACTTTACACTTTGATACCTCAAGATGAAGCACTTAAGAGTAGTGAATGAAGTTCTAGAGATGAGGGAAAAACCACATTTTATTCCTACTGATTTCCTTATGAAATTGACGAAACTTGCCATCACGGAGAATTTCTTTCTTTTTAATAACACCTATTATTTGCAGATCAGTGGGGTTGCGATGGGCGCGACATATGCCCCATTCATTGCTAACCTTTTTATGAACACATTTGAAAAGGAATGGCTTGAGAATTCACTTTTTATTCAGAAGATCCATAAATGGTGGAGATATATAGATGATTGTTTCATGCTTTGGAAGGGGACGTCCAGCGAATTGTCTATGTTCGTTGATTGGCTCAATAGTTGTGATGATCGTATTCAATTTACTTATCAGTCATCAAAAACATCGATTCATTTTCTTGATTTTGATATAGTAATCCAGAATGCATGCTGCCACACAAGAGTTTTTGAAAAATCCACGGATAGGAACACTTTCCTACGTAACACGAGTTGTCATCCTGCGCACTTAAAAAACAGCTTACCACTGTCGCAAATGTTAAGAATTAGAAGGATTTGCTCAGACAATGATTCATATAAATATCAAGCCAAGAATTTGTCAAAGAAACTCTTACAAAGAGGGTATTCAAGACCAACTATTAAGAGAGCTTATAAGCGGGCAAAATTTAACAACAGGGAATTGTTATTGGAAGGTGCTTACAACAGGGAGAAAGATGAGAATTTGTGCACGATGATTATGAAATACACGTCTGCGAGTCTGGTGATTTCTAAGCTCATAAAAAGACGTTGGGAAATTATACAATCAAATCCCATGTTCGCCAACTCGCATTTACGTATAGCCTTCACAAGAGGAAGGACCCTTAAAGAGGAATTAAGTCCCACAGCTCTTCCATATGATAAGAACATCAAGAAAAGAATTGTGGGCCACTACAAATGTGGCACTTGTCAAATTTGTAAGATCACTTTGGAAACGAAGGAGTTTAAAGACCATCTAAATGGAAAACATTATCCTCTGTTTCATTTTTCGAATTGTAGAACAGAATATGTCGTTTATGTGATCCAATGCCCATGCCATAAACTTTATGTAGGCATGACAACCAGAGCCTTAAAGATCAGAATTTTAGAGCATAGATTGAATATTGGCAGACGTAATACCAAGGAACCCTTAGTGGAACACTGCATTGCATTCGATCATAAATTTGAGGACTTGAAATGTGTTCTTGACAGGGTGCAAAAGAATCAGCGAGGTGGTAAAAGAAAACTATTGCTCAGAGGAAGGAAGCGAAGTGGACTTTTAAACAAATCACTTGAACTGAAGGGCTTCAACAACAAAATAGAGTGGCATGCGTTTTATTAAGTTAGTAGCTATGTCCAAATCTAATTTTCCACCACTATGCCATAATGATCAGCTCACCTCTGAGTCATTGAACAGCTGATGTTGATGTTCTATATTTAGGGCTCATTTGGCTTGTGACGCGTCAGCGCCATTTTGTTAGAGGATTTTCAACAAGAAAGTATGCAGACCGGTGTTTAAAGGCATGTAATTTTAGAATATTGTTTGGAAATGCACTTTTATGACTGAATCTTATCTTTTACATTGAAATCGGAAAGCAGAACTTTAAGTAGTTGCAACACCAGTCCCTGAAGAAGCCACGGAACGGTGAAACGGTGGCACCGTAGGACTTAAGCTAAGTGTTGCATTTCATTGTTTTGGCGCTTTCCTATATTTGAATTGGTTGCAGTCAGAATTGCTATATTTAAAAACTTCACATTGAGCACTAAAAAAACATTAAAAAGAAGAGTTTAAAAATCCCTATGATAGAAACAAGTCAACGGCTCGTCTAATACCAGTTGAGAACCTGGGACATGAGGTCCAACAGGTTTCTGAAGGATTCTCTTAATTTATAAAGTATTTTACAGCCATTGAGCCACTTTTTGCAGTGTCATTTTTCTGCCTTATATGAGGGAGCACCTCAGGACCCGACATAAGTACCACTGACATATAACCCTTATAACTGTGTGTTACTATATAACAGCTCTGTCCTGGATCAAGGCCTGAGTAAGCAGATACCCTCGTTACAGTGTGCCCACAACCCCAATATCGACCTAGAATGTGTTGCAGCCAACCCCAAACCAATGAGATGACATGGAAAGGAAGGGGGGGGGGGGGAGGAAAAGGGATTTGGACAGCACCTTCCTGTGACCAATAGAAAAGTGGACAGCATGTCACACACACACACCTATGGCAGGTTAATTATTAACAGTAACCAGAAATACCCACAGCAGAGGTTAGGGCTGTGTACCCGCTGTGAGAGCACACAGCCCTAACCCCTACGCCACAAGTAAGGCCGGCGAGGTGCAGGATAGATTTTATCTTCAAATTTAGGGGGTGGCAATGGGGGCCACACTAGCCCCATCTGTAGCCATCTTATATATAGCCCGACTGGAAACCACACAGATATACCCCTTGGAAAAATTTAGGAATGTTCCATTTTGGAAACGGTTTCTAGATGATATATTCTTTTTATGGACAGAATCTGAAGTTCTCCTAAATGAATTTGTGGACTGGCTTAACACACTGGATCCGAACATTACATTTACTAAGTCAGTTAGTAGAGAGACAATTGAATTCTTAGACCTATGGATATACAAGGAGGGGGAGAAAATATCTACTACTATGTATCGTAAACCAGTCAATAGGAACACATTGTTACAATTTGGAAGTTACCACCCTTACCATTTAAAATATAATCTCCCAGTGAGTCAGTTTCTAAGAGCTAGACGAGTATGTTCATCTCTGGAAGCGTTCAAAGATCAAGCAAGAGACTTAGAATTTAGATTCTGTTCTAGAGGGTATCCAGGATCAGCTGTGAGAAAAGCATAATTGTGGGCACGTTTTGCGCAGCACTCACTTCTGTTAAAAGAACATCTACCAGGAGGGTACCATGAGGGTACAGAAGAGGATCAGAATAGATTAACATGTGTCCTCCCTTATACGGAAATTAGTAAAAAATTGGTACAATCTATAAGGACCCATTGGCACATGATCCATTTATATCCAAGATTTGAAGAGTATCCTATAATATCATTTATGAGAGGGAAAACAGAGGGAGAACATTTAACTCCTAATAAGTTCCATAAGCCATATATAAGAAGGACTCAAGGAGACCGCCGCACATGTGGGAGATGCCAATGGTGTAAGCTACCAATAGTAGGAGAAGTATGGGAAGTACCTAACAAAGGGAGAGCATTGAGAGCAAGAGAACATACTGATTGTGACACCAAAAATGTGATCTACATAATTGAATATCCATGCAAATTAATTTATGTTGGGAGAAGTACTCGCCCGGTCAAAGTGCGCCTTATGGAACATAAATCTCGGATTACATCAATGAACACCCAAGCCCCGTTAGTAGATCACTGGTTGTATAAACAATATAGGGTAGAAGACATGAAATGGAGGATAGTGGAGCAGATAAGAATGGGCAGTGAAGGGGGCTCTATAAATAAATTGCTAAATTATAGAGAGCAATGGTACATTTATACTCTCCAAACAGTGATACCAGGGGGGTTGGAATGGGCTTCCTTGATATGAACACGAGATTCTTGGTAACCAATGGAAGCCTGGGGGTCCGTTAACGTCATCGAATGAGTAAAGGTTTAAAAAGGTTTAAATAGGAGTAATAGGTTTAAAAAACACGCCGTCACCATCTTTGCCTAGGGGTTACCCTTGTGAATAGCAGCAGAGCTGGAGCTAGATACGGCTAAGGGTAAGTTAGATACTACTGATTTGGTGGGCACTAGATGGGGTTACTTAAGTAAGCATACCCAGAAAGTTCCCTAAATATGGATAAAAAGTAAAATCTGTATTTTTCTTATTAGGGGAATGTCCTTGAGACAGCCCGAGGGAGGGCGAAACATGCGTGTCGGACGCTCCTACCCCTAAGCCAGACACAATCCATGAGTATGGTTATTTAAAGTTACATTAATTGAAGTAAATGTTTAAATAAAGACTAGAGAGGAGGAGATAATCGGAAGAGCCGATGAAGTATTGGATGCTAACATTACTTGATAAATAACAGTAATGAGCACTGCTGAGGTTCTTTAAGTTCATCTGAAGGAAGATAACAATATATAGTCACTGGTTGGAAGCACACAATATAAGTGAAGAGACAATTTGGAGCTGGTGTATTATATGGGCCTCACCAAGAACATCACTTTCCTTGAACTATTCCCCATTGTCACAGCAGTTCATGTCTGAGGCTCTGAGCTGGCCAATAGAAGTGTAGTCCTTTGGTTGGACAATGCAGCGGTGGTAGAGATCATAAACAAACAAACAGCACACTACCCACACGCTGCAGAACTTCTCAGACATTTTGTGCTCCATTGCTTGCAAATTAATCTGACAGCACAGGCAAAACATGTACCTGGAGTAGACAACCGTATAGCTGATGCTCTCTCACGCTTTCAATTTTCACTCTTTCAACAGCTTGCCCCCTTGGCAGACAAGGAACCAACTCCAGTACCAGAACACTTATGGCATCTAGGAGCAGCACCGTGCACCTACTCGCCACCGACTCCTTAGCAGTTTCCACTCTGCGCACCTACCGCACTGCCTTTTACCAAATCTGCAAATGCCTCCAACACCATGGATGGAGAGGCGGACCTTTTCCTGAACACCTCATTGCTTGTTACATCACCGACGCTTTTGAGGACGACATCCCCAGGACAGCGGTCATCTCACGCATCACTGGCTTCGCCTTCTTCGCCAAACTACTCGGATGGGGCAATCCTCGCACAAGCTTCTTGATCAGGACACTATTAAAAGGATGGGCGCGGCAATCGGAGGACTACACATTCTCGTTGATCTTCTACGCTGCTTTACAAACTTACTGTGCAATCCAAGACCAACCTGATCAGAGGACTACAGCTGGATGACGTCTCCATAACATGGGAGCTACTCCGCCTGCGAGTCACTAGGTCTAAGACGGACCAAGCGGGTAAGGGGCACACCATTATCATGCATGGTGTCCCTGATTTACAGACCTACCTGTTGGCCAACCTCTCTGTTTACCTAAAGGTTAGACCACTAGCGGGTCTGCCCCTCTTGCTCCATCAGGATGCCAGCCCCCTCACCCGATTCCAGTTTACGGCTGTCTTCTGACAAGCTCTCCAGGAAACTGGTCAGTGCCCAGCCAACTTTGGGACTCATTCTTTCCGCATAGGAGCAGCTACTGCGGCATTCCAGCATGGCCTCTCCTCCTATGCGATCAAACAACTGGGCCGTTGGAAATCCGCAGCATACCACACCTCTATATCCGACCATCACCGGCTGGGCGCCATACGCAACACAGTTAACCACTCCCTTCCTTTTACAGGTCACCTGCGGCCTCAGGTGGTGTGGATCATCGGACACTCCTACATTGCCAATGCTTACAAGCGTTTGACAGCTCGAAGCCCTGGCCTACACCTTGGTTTGGACAGTAGAGGTGTGATGATTACATGGATCGGGATTCCTGGTATGACATGGTGCCGCCTTCTGTCCTTCGGTTGCTGGACACCACACCCCAGCCAGACGTTCTGCTCATTCACCGGGGGGGGGGGGGATGACGATGTCGGATGCGCCCCATGCAACCACCTTATTACCATGGCAAAGCAAGATCTCTTTGAACTGTCTGCGCGTCTGCCCGGGACCACTATCCTCTGGTCGGACATCATCCCCAGATGGCACTGAACCGCTTCCCAGTTGTGGTTCAGAGGTGTAATCAAGGTCAATCGCCACATTGGTCTGTGGACTGAGCAACTCAGCAGAATGAAGATCTGGCACCATTGGGCTTCCCCTCTCCTTCCCGGCTACTTCCTCTCAGACGCCATCCATCTTTCGGAAGTAGCGGACTACCTCCTACTTAATGACTTCCAGGAGGCCCTTGAGAGACTTTGTTAAACAAGGACTGGGGAAGGGGGGGGACTTGGAGGACCTTGCTTCTCAGGTTTCCTGGGTTGTGGCAGAGGCACCCAAGCCTGGGAATTCTTGGAGGTGCGGGAACAACAGGCGAAAGGAAGCTCGGTCTCTTCAGGCAAGCGACAGGGACACTCACTGGGGACAGGCCTAATAACTTCACTAGCTATACATGGCAGGTGAAATACTGGTCGAGGGCGCAGTCCCAAGCAGACAGATGCTCAGTCACCCTGGGGGTGGAGTCATGGCTGGCCGCCACGCAGGATGGCGATGCAGGCTACCTAGCTGGAAAAGGCATGGTCGAGAGCAGAAGCATCTGCAACATCAAACCCAAGGCTCGGGTGCTTTCTAGGGATTGTTTTAATATGTTTCAATAAAGCTGTGGCCAAATTTTCCCAGAAAGAAAATGTGTTTCA
This sequence comes from Microcaecilia unicolor, assembly GCF_901765095.1. Lineage (NCBI taxonomy): Eukaryota > Metazoa > Chordata > Amphibia > Gymnophiona > Siphonopidae > Microcaecilia > Microcaecilia unicolor. Next base: position 273,859,963 of record NC_044036.1, on the reverse strand, counting down.
TGCCTGGTCTGTACCTGTTATAAGTGTAAGGTGAGAAAGGGGGTGAGGGGGTTGCGGCCTGCCAATGTTATGTACCTGTCAAAGGAGTGTTCAAGGAGGACAGTACACTGACCACACAGGTCTGTGGAGAGCTCAAGTTGCCACACAAATGGATTGCCTTGCATGGGCCACAACCCACACAGAATGTATATACTATTGTGAGGTGCAAAGTTAGATATGCTGCCATGTGAAACATCAGTCAAGCCCAAAGCTGAGTGCTCATGAAACCTCTACATGATAGTTGATCACAATCCCCTCCTTAGGGAAAGTACCACCTATGCATACTCCTCCGTCCCTGGTCCCCCTCCCTCTAAGATCATGGCCATGAGTCACAGGTTGATGCTCAGACACAGGCATCATTGAAGGCCCCAAACTTAGGATTACCACCTTGCAGTATATAAATTACCTTTCTCATGGGGGTTCCAGTAGAGGTTGCCAAAAGAATGGGATGATCAAACAGGGACTCCTACCATCTTCCAGCCAGCTGTGGGCCACATAGGTATGGAGATGCACCCCCCCCCCCCCCACATTCCTGACAAGAACTGTAGCAATGGCCTCATCCATGCAACAGTGGCATACTACATCCTAGCCAGTGCCTGCTCAACCAGGGACACAAGCCTTTCAGGAAACAGACAGTTATCATATCATTGTCTCTGGGGTTCCCTGCTATGTCATCTCATTGGTGTTACAGATCAGAGATGTTCCCCAGGTAACAACCAACCACCCCCAGTTGTCCCTGTCCCTGCCTACTGACAGACAAGTACATCACTATGCAAGCCATGTAGGATATGTTGACCTCAATTGCAAACCTTTTCAACACACAGGTCACACTTCAGCTACCACCCAGCCTGTCCAGGACCAGCTTCTGATGAGAGGACCTGGGAGGAAGTGGTCTTGGACCCTGGGCAGTGGGAGGTGCCCTCACCCCACAACAGGATCACACCCAGTAGGTGGCCATAGAGGAGGAGGAGATGGACCCCTGGAGGGGGAAGAACCCCCCCCCCCCAGGCTCTAGGCAGAAGAACCCCTCTCCCCTGAAATGGATGCCAAGCCTGCCGGTGCCTCTCCCCCTGCCACAATTCACCCCAGGATCCCAGGCAACACCACAAACCATTTGCCATGCCTCCAGAAGCTAGAAAGAGGTGACAGGGAATGTCGTATGCCCTGCCACAGCCAGCAATAGCAGTTGAACTTAGGCTGGCCAGTCCAACACCTTACACAGGTGTAAGATAAGGTATGGAAGCTACTACCGGGATCCACAGGGAAGGGGGGGAGCACATATGACTACATACTCCTGTATCACTCCCTTCTCCCAGGTCATGACTGTAGGGCATCTGTGAGTGGTGAGTGGGGCCTTTCCTGAGCTCAGACATTAGGCCATGTCCTGGTGCATCCTAGTTCCTCAGGTGGTGAAAAGATACCTAAGGAATCTCTCTGAAAGAGATGTGCAGCCAACATTGGCAGTGCTTGGAGCTGCACTGAATTTTATGAGGGTAGATGAAACCTGTAGGCATTTCCTGTGGGGTGGAGAAGGGTAGGCTTGGGTGGAGCTGGGATACAATTGCCCTATTCTATAAAATACACTTGCACATGCATGAGTATGCATTTACACCACCCCCACCCCAGAGAATGCCTACAGGGATCATCTAGCCTCTTAAAATTCAGTGCACCTCTTTTTAAATATGTACAGTTCTGGAAGAGCCATTTTCTGCATGTAAGCATAGATGCAGAAAAGGCTTTACAAATTACCCCTTACTGCTTTTTACATGTCTTTTTGTCTACACTAGCATCAAAAGAGAAATCACTCAAAAGAATTCAGATTCCACACAGAGAGATTCAAAAGAAATGTTTTTTAAAATGAAAAATTCCATCAGAAGGACAAGAACTATTTTTGCAACAAGGTGTATTTGCTGCACACCTTACTCTTTTTCTGTGGCCTAGGAAAACATTTTTTTTTCCAAATGAGAAATGACAAGAAAAATGTTTTGTAAATATCAGCATTCTGGGAGGAACCTATTAAGTTTATGAACAGGTTCCCTGTTATAATTACCCACTGGAGACATAATTCTTTGCTTTTGTTTTAGTGCAACCTTTGTTAATCACATTCATTGTTTGTTCTGTAATCTTTAATGCCAATAATTCAGGCAACTTAATCATGTAGGCTGCTGGCAGATCTTACTACCAAGATGTCCTTTGCCTGCTCCTGCAATGAAGGGCAAACATTGCCTTTTGTTCTAGAGTACAGCACATCTGGTTGGGTTTAGCTGAGCGGGGGCTTGCTGCAGGCCAGATCTATTCAGCTGCTGTTTCAAAAATGCCAAAAATTAGCTTTTGGTTGGTTTCAGAATTAGAAGGCTTTGATTTCCTCATTTTGGATGAGACTACGACAGTAGCTACTAGGTAGGACGTTACCTAACAGATGATTCTCTGATATTTTGACATGTAGCATTTAATTCCATGGAAATGGGCTGGATGAGTCTGAACAGTACCCATGAATTTGAAAATCAATCTGTGAGATTTGATTGCCACCCTCTTCAAACCTAAAGACTGCCCTGGAAATTCCTCTTTAATCCTGCTAAAAATATGGAAGTCTGCACATAATTTCACCTGCTCTGAAGGGAACAGTTTTCATGCACACTATCTCACAGTTGCCTTCATATGGTCCTTCAGATATACTCTAAGGTTATCGTCACTGCTCACTCTTAAGGAAAGGATTTCCCATAACTAAAAACACTTCTGTACCAACGAGGTAAGGAAACACCTCCTGTTGCTTAGGTTGGCTAAGAATAATAATTTCAGAGAGGAACAGGGATAAAAATGACACGAAGAACGAAATGAAACAGGATCTGTCATTTCAAAATGAAACAAGAAACATTGCCAACAGGAACTGTGTCATTCATTCATTTTAACAGTGTAGTTATCAATGCGGGCTACTGTTAAGATGTGTTATTTTTACCCCTAATTTGTACTATTTTAGCACAGGTCACATTTTATGCAAGGAGATCTAGTTACTAATAACTGGGGTTAACACATAACTTCCCCCCTTAGTGTGTACTATTCACAAATATGTGGGTTAAAATGGAAATGAAGCAATTTTTATTTTTTTTAAATGCTATGAAAACCACAAATGAAGTGAAAGCAGTGTGTACATGTCTATAATGAAGGTCTATCTATCCTATATACCTGTATCAGATAGACTGAACGACCGACTGCCAGACAGACAACTTGTTGAAGAGCGTTATTGCCTCCATTTAGATCATCAGTTGACACTATACTTTTTGGGTAGGCCGAACAAGTCCTCATCCATTGTACCTCAGTACTAATAAACACTGGATCTACAAGTCCATGAATATAACAGGTAAAATCAAGACAGGCTCTGCTATCCTAGAAAATGTTTTCTATTACCACCAGAAATATGTACAGTGCTTCTAGTCCTATCAATGTGTCTACTGTCTTAATCTACACCTTGATCCATCCAACACATACAGTGCAATCTGTTGCATGGAAATTAAGGAATGAAAGTTTAAGTAGGATTCATGCAAACAGCTGGCAGGATTGGTGAGACAATCAAAAACCTTGATGTTCAAATTGATAAAGTTAGTTATCAATTATTCTCTCTTTCTGAACTCATATCCTTCCTGGGTAGCTCTTGGGCAGGGGGCTGTGATCACCCATCCTCCAGGAGCAGGCAGCCTCCCTCCCGCCATTCTAGAAAGAGGGTTTGGGTTGCATTGGATCAGGTCAGCATGCGGCTGAGTGTTGCCATGTGCTCAGGGCTCCCATTGATGCTTCTTGTCAATTGGCACCCTTCTTGGCCTATCCTAAAAATAGTCCTGAGAGCACACCAGCAGTCAAATACCCAGATTGGTACCTATAATGACTCAAAAGATGTTTTCTTTTTCATTTCCAGAGTGGAAGTTGATAAAAAAAAATAGCATCAAAAACTGGTCAGTTTTGAAAGAGCAGAATACTGGGCATTTCTCTGCAAAATCATACAAAATATTGAATTTTGATGGATTTTTGTCTAACACTACACTGCATTTTTTAGGGTAGCATTTTGCTGTCTGTAAGGTGACGTGGTCCCTACCCACTCATCTTTCAGAAATCCTCTATGATAAATACACACATTTTCTGAATTATATAAAGCACATTAATTGCTCTGCATAACAAAATTATACTAGGTGTTTGAATTTCCTCTTTTTCCATGGAAATGAGTTGTTAAATGTACATTCATATACTATTTAAAGATTAAGGGGCCAACAATTAAAAAAACAAAACAAAGCAGTGTACAATACAGGTTGACAGGAAGGGCATTCCAGAGGGAAGGGGTGGAGCAAAACAAAAATGAAGAGTTGATTCCAGACAGGAACAGTGAACAGAGGGAAGAGTCAATCAGGGTGTCAAAGTGGAGTGGAGTGGCCTGGAGGGAATGAAAGGTGAGATAAGAGCAGAGAGATAGGAAGGGTTTCCAGAGTATAAACTCTTGTGGGTTAGAGTAAGAATCTTGAATTGAATATGAAATGGGATTGGGAGCCAGTGGTGGTGGGCCAAAAGGGGGAAATGTGATTCATCTGTGTGTGTGCGTGAGCAAGCAGATGAATACTTGTATTTTAGACTGAAGCCATTTGAGAGTGTCTTTGGAAAGGCCAGAATAGACAATATTGCAGTAGTCAATATGGGACAATAGAAGAGAGCATAATAATACAGCACAGGAAATGGGCTTGATTCACCTAGGTTTAGGATTTAAAAAATTGTATCCTCTGTCTCTCACCTGGTGTATCTTAGGAAAAAGAGAACAACCCTCATGTGAATTTTTAGAATGAAGTTTTCTAATGTGTTATATATCAAACTTAGATATCCATAATTTTTATTATCCATTTCCTGATAAGTATAATCTTCCTGACAGCTCTGTTTGTGTTGTCCCTCTAAGTGCTTGGGGCCCAACAATTCCAATGGAAGTGTGCTGTGATCTCCTTAAAGTTTTGGATATGCATAATCCTATGGATGTGTGCTGCAATCTCCTTAAAATAACAGGGACACTGAAGCCTATGAATTTGCTGCATCTGATCTCTCTAAAGTCTGAAGGACTCACAATCCTGGGAACATATGTGTTTGACAAGATATGTAGACAAATATTTGAATGTTCATGAAAAAAGTGTAACTGATGAGTACAACAGGTTAATGCTCTCGACATTGTTTTGGGATGTCTATCTGATAAAATAAGAGTTTGCTTCAAGTAATGTCCCATCCCTCTCTCCTCCTCAACCCTCCAAATAGAAAATGTTTTAGTTACTCATATGGGTAGTATAAGAGCCACACTGGTTCCAGCATATGCTCGTCATCCTCTGTTAGGAGTCCAATAGAACCGCCTATCCAGTGCACTTTTTCTAGTGAAAAAGGTGCAGGTACTCAAATGCTAGGCCACCCTTCAGGGGTGGGGGTAATCACTGAGGGACCCTCCCCACAATAGCCAGGCCCCCTGCAACCAGTCACAGAACCTATGACAAGGCAGAATTGGTGTGAGCCTGAGCTCTTCCATTAAAACTTGGGGACCATGGGTCAATTTTAGCAGCCAATGGAAAAGGTGCCGGTACTCAGTACCCCCAAGTACCCCCTCAAAAAAAGCCCTGCGCCTATCTGTTGATTTTTAAGGCCGGTTTAGCTGCCATATTTGGCTGCATGAAAACGTGGGATACCTTTGGCTGATTTAAAGATAACCAGCTATAACTGAATATTGTCACAGATGCTTATTTTTAAACTGGTGAAAAATAAACAGGATATTCAATGCCAGAGAGGAGTAGCCTAGTGTTTAGTGCAGCGAACTTTGATCTTGGAGAACTGAGTTCAATTCCCACTGCAGCTCCTTGTGACTCTGGGCAAGTCACTTAACCCTCCATTGCCCCAGGTACAAATAAGTACCTCTATATACTATGTAAACCGCTTTGAATGTTGTTGCAAAAACCACAGAAAGGTGATAGACTACTCACATGCAGTTTCTGGTGACCAGAAATGGAAAGGGGACTTGATATAACTTGTCTGAATTGGCTCCAGGGTCTTCAAAAAGTTATAAACAAGATGGAGTTGGACCAGACAGTGGCTACTAAAATGGTCAGTGGTTTTTGCCATAAAGCATATAGGGACAGACTTAAAGATCTCAATTTGTATACTTTGGAAGAAAGGCAGCAGAAGGGAGATATGATAGAGACATTTAAATACTTTTGTGGCATAAAGGCAGAGAAGATGAGTCTCTTAATTGAAAGGAAGCTCTGGAATGAGGAGGCATATGATGAAGATGAAAGGAGATAGACTCAGGAGTAATCAAAGGAAATATTTCTTTACAAAAAAGGGTGATGGGTGTGTGGAACATCCTCCCAGTGGATGTGGTAAAGATGAAGACTTTATCTGAATTGAAGAAAGCATGGGACAAGCACATGGGTTTTCTAAGGGAGAGAAAGGGGTAGTATATGGTATGGATGGCCACACTGAACAAACCACATTCATTTTCATTTGCTATGTTTCTATATAAAGATGCATGCTTTCTTAATTATAAGTGTTTTCTGATGTGGTAGGAGGTGAGCCACTAAAAAGAAAAAAAAATTTTTTTTACAGTCAACACCCCAAAAAAATTCAACTGGGAACTTCATTCTTCTTAAAATTTCCATGTAAACATGTTTTGAAACATAAAAGCTCTCATGTCTTTTTTTGATCCTACTCAGCTGCCATTGTTTTAAAAGGATAAAGCCATTCAGGATTCACCTCCAGTTTCCACTTTATTTGTTCCAGTACTATCTGTATAATCCTCTGCGGTGATAATAATATTTGGTTAAGCCCGCTATAAGTGAAAGACATTGTCAGCTGCTGCTCTGTTCCTTTTATGAAATTGTGGCTGTTCCTGCTTATTTCCCTTTTGTACTGAAACCTAGATCCCTCAATATTTCAGAAGCTAATAGAGCACTGGAAGTTACTCTGTTTCTTCTTTGTCAACTTGTCTGTTGTTTTCCTTAGATACTTCTAAAATATATGCTATTTCGGTAGAAGAGTGGTTCTTGGAAATGATACTGTTTAACTTTGGAATATATACAAAAGAAGATTGATGTTTCTTCTTTAAATTATAGTGTAAGTGATAATTATCTGCACTCATGTTTGCACACTGACGCAATGTGGCATGTACGACAAGGAGACAAACATGTGTTTATTCATCAACTTGATATACTTGGTATGCCAACCAGCACACAGCCTTATTCTTCAAAAAGTAATTAGAATGTATTGCAGAACATAGACATGTTTAAGTTTGAGCATGTTGCTGGTATTGTAATGAAAATATTGTTGCTGAATGAATTTCCTATGCCAGAGTGATGAAATAAAAAGTATATTGAAGGTCTTTCAAGATCCACTGTCAACAGTACAGCAGTGCATTTGTATTTTGAGTTAAAATTAATTTTATAAAAAAACAAAACCCCTGTTCTCCCTTATGCATGACCCAGCTGTCTTCAGGGAGGCATCTAAAACTCACAAGAAATGTCCAATGTCTCTGCAGATGATGGAACCCAAAGATATGACATTCAAATAAATGCAGTACAAAACAAGAATCAATACTTCTGCAATCCAGTGAGATTTTTTTTTAACTTCTATGGAATCAGTTCCTTGAATGTGGATATAGATAATTTTTGTGGAATGTGTTGGCTTAGAGGACTATTTCAAATGAAATAAAATTATGACACTGCCCATAAATTGCACTGGTTTGGGTTTCTTTTAATTAGGTGTAGAATATATTGGTGTGCAGTTCAGGATCAGTCTGAACTAGGCATTTGCATCTTTGAGTAGCAGAAAAAAACATACAGAAAAAAATGAGTACAGTAAGGTTACTAAAACAAGAGAGGAAATTATGAATTTGCCATGACATGGAGTGGCTTTTAGCATGAGTCTTCATGAAATAGGGGTGTTCATTTGTGAGTATGCATTTGTTTTGGTTAGGCCTCTAATGTGCAAATTTAAAAGTGTGTGCAAATCACTTGAACGTGCTTATATCTATGAATTAATGAGCCTATAATTGATAATGTTCATATTTAAATTCTTATAAATAATGTTTGCATAAAATATGAATAAGTCAAATGGACACAAGAAAAAGGTTTGTTTTAAATTGACCAGTTTTTTCTTTTCTTTTTGGCTGTGCACAGCTGTGCCTTTAAAATTAAAGGGGTATGGATTTGATATACTGCCTTTCTGTGGTACAACCAAAGTGGTTTTTATATATTATATGCAGGTACTCTCTCTGTCCCTAGTGTGCTCACAGTATAAGTTTTATTTGTGTATCACCCCTCCCTGGGGCAATGACTTGCCCAGAGTCACAAGGAGCTACATTGGGAATTGATCCCAGTTCTCCAATTTCTTAGCCCACTACATTAACCATTAGGCTACTCTGCCACTCCCGAGGGTCACTGTCCAGTGATTTTCAGTAGAGTTTACCACCTGGATTCTGAATTGTCCCTACCCGAAGTCTCAAATTTATCTGTGATTATGCCTCCAGACACATGGACAGACTGAATCAGTCTGTTAGCACTTGCTATTTTATACTGAAAAGTGCTACAATGTAAAATAGAAGTTAATGTCTATAGCTGGAAAAAATCACTTGGGAAAGGAAGTTTAAAGTCATTTCCTTGGGCAAGTCAGTGCTTTACCTACAGAAATGGTCTTTTTGAAAAATGCTTGCCATTTCACGTGCAATTTTAGCATGGTACAGTGTGGCATTTCTGGTAGGATAGGGATGGGCCAGCATTTGAAAATACATGTCTACTTTTTAATTTTCTGAAGAATGCACATATTTTTACTGAGAAGCATCCATCCACACAAGAAATAGGGACACATGTTGACAGGCACATTTTTCTTTGGCAGTTTGAAAGTGAAAGTATTACAATAACTCCCTCTGGGGTGCCCCAGCCCCAGAGACAGGGTTTCCCCTCTCTGCTCTGGTAGTCCTCCAATACCTTTTAGGATAGCTCCTGATGTGACACAGATTAAGACAACTCAGTAAAATGCAGGTTCTTTTAATGTCTAAATCAAACAGCATACCAAAAACATCTTCATAAAGATACACTCCATATATTCCTGAGTGTTTTCTGCAATGTCTTACTTAAAGCCTCTGCCTGACCTGCCTCCAACCCAAAATCCAGACCAGGATTTCCCACCAGTCCAATACAGAAGAACTTTAAGCACACCTTGCTTACAAATATGAAACAAAAAGTTTCATTTGATTATTATAAATAAAAATTAAATCACATTCCTTTTCAGCTATCCACATAGAAATGGAGTGTTTCTTGTTAACTGACTCCTACTGTGCTATAGAACAAACATCAGCATTTGAAATAGCTAGGGGATTCTGTTTTTCCACCAGCCCCCACTGTACTACCTTAACCAGGGTATTTTCTGTGTCCTTGTTCCCAGAGTCTACCATACTACATTAGAACTCTCTCCATTTTATCACTTTTTTAAATCAATTTTCAGCATTTTTGAAACAGCAGTTGAATAGAGTAGAATAAATCTGGCCTGCAACAATGAACTGTCTGGGGGATTTACCCTAATTCATGGAGTTACCCTGGATTAAAAGGGACTCCAACCCACAATCCTTGACTCTTCCTCCCTGTTAGGGCTTGAACACTCCTGTCCCAAACACTGGTCTGTCTCTTACTGAAAGGAGCAGGATTCCCTGAGGCTAACCTAATAACACTGCCACTTCCTTGCCTATCTCCAAGCTGCAACCCCTTAAAACAAACTATCAACACTAGTTTCCACTCCATACTAGGGAGAGCTTTTCTTCTCCCACTCGAAGCACAGCTGCAAGCAGATATGATTAAGCCTTGCCTTGCCCTCTAACCTTAGAGAGCACTCTCCTAGAACCTTTCTGTAACCCTGGAGTACTGCTCTTCTTCCCCTTGGGTATGTCTCTTCTACTCCATAAAACTAAAAGCCTCTGTCCTAAATACCCTCATTCTCTTATTCCAGGACTCCAGAAAACTAAAAGCCTTCTTTTAAAATTCCCTCTCTCTCTCTCTCTCATTCCAGGAAGCCAATGTTAATTAGCACAGCTGAGAGCCTGATGAGTCTTCAGCTTCCTGTCTCTCCTAAGCACAGCCCTCTGGGCTCCCAGAGCACATAGCCTTCTGGGAATTGTAGTCCAAACCCTTTTTAAAGGGACTAAGCTTTAATGTGCCTGAACCTGAACAGAAAATATTTCCTGGGGTTTTTTTTTCCACTTTTTTGACTGCATATGCAATGGCCCAGGGGTGGGCAACCTGGGTCCTCAAGGGCCACAACCCAGTTGGGTTTTCAGGATTTCCCCAATAAATATGCATGAGATGTACTGCAGCAAAAAATGGCACATTGCGAGTCACACTGAGGTGTCCTGTAATAATTCTGCCATGTGCGCATGCTACCCTTGTGCTAAAAAGTAGCATTTAATTTTTGGTAAAAGGAGTGTGTCTGGGAGGTGAAAAGTGGACTTGTTCTGCACTAATTGGTTAGTGCAACTACATTGCCATGCACTAACCAGTTAGCATGTGCGTAACGCATGAGCCCTTACCGCCTATATAATGGATGGCGATAAGATCTCCAGCACTAATCTGTTTCAATGGCCATGTGCTAATGGCAAAATTTGTGCATGGCTATTACTACAAAACATAAGAAATTTGGCCATTTTACCCCAGCAGTGTAAGAACGGTCTGAGACCACTTTTTACCGCTGTTTGGTAAATGAGCTCCTAAAAGGGTCATTCAATAACTGGATATGTGCATTTACACATGTGCCTTGTGTGCATATGTGCATAGAAAAGCACCAGTTAATGTGCATATGGCACTATGCACCATCCTATAAGATATCATGTAAGTACCATACGGCTCCTTTCACTAAGCTCCGGTATGCTCTAGCATGCGTTTACTGCAACTTAAGAGTTTAACATGGCATGCTCTCAAACATCCTGTGATAAAAGCCCAGTGTGCATGCAAAAATTTTTCTTTATTTTTCACAGAAGGGATCTATCTGGGGCAGGGAGTGGGTATGACAGCACGAATCCTCACACCCACATTACTGTGCGCTAACTAGTTAGCGGAGGATAAACACAAAATAGGTGGCAGCAAAGGCTCCCGCACTAATTTTTGGTAACATTAGTGTACGGCCATTAATTCAGAAAATCGGCCATTTCCTGGCTGTAGTAAGAATGACCTTAGCATGCAGAAAAATCCCATGTAAGGGCGTGTTAAGTCTGGTTTTTACCGTGGCTTTGTAAAAGGACCCCATATTGCAGGGGTCCTCAAATCCTGTCCTCAAGGTTTACAACCTAGCCTTGTTTTTTTTTTTAAGGATTTCCACAATGAATATATATGAGATCTGTTTGAATGAAATAGAAGCAATGAGTGCATCTATAATATAGATTAATTGTGGACATCCTGAAAGACAGGTTGGGCTGTGGACCTCAATGACTGGATTTGAGGACCCCTGTCATAGAGCATAACTGCAAATGGGCGTATATGTGGGTGCAGCATGGGAGGGGTGTGAGCATGTCCCTAACATACATGCATAACTTATATAATTCTATGTTACATACCCTGCATGGTGCACTTGGCACATCCATTTTCTCCTGCCACTGGCCTGGCATAAGCGGCTTGCCAATTTGGGTGTATGCTAGTATTCTATAATGGCATCTTGGTACATAAATGCCGTTATAGAATTGGTGTTCAGCGCACAGCATCGGTGTGCCTATCTGGATGTGCTAAGTTTGTACCTGAGGCAATGAACTCGTCTGAAATCACAAGGAACAGCAGTGGGATTTGAACCAGGCTTCTCTTGTTGACAGATGCTCTAACCATTATGCTACTCCTCCACTCACTTATGAAGGTACTTTATAAAATACACTTTAAGTACATACTCAACTGCAATCCTGCTCCCAGGAATGTTTCCGCTCAGGTTGGAGAAACTTCTGCCTATCCACAATGTATATACATGATTTTATTTAAATTTATCAGGTGATGTGCATGTAAGCAAAACTTTCTCCATGCAAAACTGTGTTTCACCCAAAAATGTGTCCATGAATTATCCCACAAGGTGTATGCCCATACATTTCCCTGCAAATGGGGAGGGAAGCTTTATAAAGTCCTATTTCTGAGCGTAAATCACTGCTTCACTCCAAATCCTAAAGAGAAACCCAAAGACACACCCTCGTGAAACAGCCACGAGGGTGGAAGAAAATGAAGTACCAAGAAACTTCAATTTCAGGAGTATATCTATATTAATAAATCCCACCTTGAAAGTTCTGAAGCTCACTCCAAGGCAGAGAAGCTCACTCCAAGGCAGAGAAGCACAAAAATCCTGTAGTCTTCATAGGCTAGGACCAGTCACCCTCACTCATAGACCCGCCCTCAGCCACGCCCCACCTACTATAATAAAACTCACCCTCAACGTTCTGAAGACAATGTTCTAAAGTCACTCAGAGGCTCATTTTCAAAGCACTTAGCCTCCCAAAGTTCCATAGAAACCTATGGAACTTAGCCTCCCAAAGTGCTTTGAAAATATGCCTCATAGTCACTCACTGAAGGGTTCATGGATTCATGGTCGTGAAGCCACAACACTGACCATGTCTCTCTGCCCCGCCCTCGCATGACAGACCAATCAGAAAAAACACCCTCAACATTCTGAAACACAAAGGACCATCACAACACCGTTCCCAGGCAACACTAGGCAACGTAAGACGGACCAATCAGAGGAAACTACGTGACAATAAGGGAGGAGCATTCCCCAGCAGAATGGCTCATTATCTGTGCAGCACGGAGAGCACAGAACCACCGCTGGAATGAGAGAAGAATATTCCTGCTGTGGGTATGTGGAAAAATAGACCGGGGGGGGGAGAAATTTTTAAATGCCTAATGCCAGTACTGAAGAGTGCCAGAGGGCCTATAGCACAGACTATATTTGGGATCGCTTGACATGGAGTCAGAGGAGCCGGAAAACAACGTGCCCGTCACCATCTGGGACGTGGGCGAACAGGACAAGCTGTGGCCCAGCTGGAAGGATTACCCGCGACCCAGCCAGCAGCAAACAGCAACCAAGGAAGGGGGAGGAGTACTCCTTCCCTGCCTAGGAATCGCTGGAGACTGGCTGCCAAACTAACGAAACAACCGCACACCAACGCACCACCTCCATCATTCGAAAGGCATCCACTCTTTCTTCAACAGAAATGCAAACTAATAATACAAAACAAACAAAGAATACATGGTTTCTCAGGTGGCTGCAGGTAACTCCCCACCCCCTTCCTCTTCCCCTTTTGCCGAAGCGGCCAAGGACGTGCCCAACCATCCCCAGGCAAGCTGTCTCCCACCTCGGGGATTCCCCGAGCACCCGGAAAAAGACGGCGCTGATTCCTGCAGCGCATAAATGTTCCAGTATTCCCCTGCAGCTGGCCTGAAATGGACCAAACATACTGGATCACCCCCTGATGGCCCGAGACCGTGCTCTTCTCCCTTCCGCCAACTTAAAACAACCATCCCCTTCCTCAGGCAAGCCGTCACCCACCTCCAGGATGCCCAGAACCCCAGCCCAATGGAAAAAGATGGCGCTGCTTCCAACAGCACATTTCTCTTCCAGCATTCCCCTACAGCAGCCCTGAAACGGCCAAAAAATACCGACAGACAAAGAATGTGCTCCTCTACCTTCCGCCCATCTAAAACAACACTGCTGCCTCAGCACAACACAAAAAAAAAACATGGAAAAAAAGCAACACTCAACAAAGGCTGACCCCCCTACAACCACATTTACATTTCACCAACAGAAAGACCCCCCTCCAAAAACCTCCTTGACAGACAAAACCACACACACACAATACAACAGAAACACACCCTCAAAGCCACACACCAATCCAGCACCCACTTTGCCAGCACAGCACAGCATATCCCCCAACCACCAAGCAAAAAACAAAACAAAACAAAAAAAAACACACATCAACAACCTGCACACACACCGCACCCTCACACCCTAACACACACACACACACACACACACAAAATAACTCTGTGACACATACATACACACAAAAAAAACCCCACATGCTAGCGCCCATTTCATTGGTTTCAGAAACGGGCCTTTTTTACTAGTCTGTACATAAAACACTGCCTCAACATTCTGAAGACAACCTGCTGAAGCCATCTGCAAAATCCCTAAATAGTTCGTAAGTTCATGGTGGTGAAGCCATCCAACTCACCATGTCTCTCTGCCCCGCCCTCGAGGGCGGAACACAGAGAGTAAAGGGATCCATAAAGGCACCCCTACCAACTGGCAACCCCCTCCAACAAACAACGACCCAGGCAGGGGGAGTGTTTCCGTACTCCTCCCCCTGCCTAGGAATCGCTACAGACTGCTGGCAAACTCCCCAACCACACGACCACAAAAGCCACCCGCAACCCCCACACACACACACAAACACACACACACACAAACACACACACACACATAAACACACACACAAACGCAAACACACACACACACACACATAAACACAAACACACAAACACACACACATAAACACACACACAAACACACACACACACACATAAACACACACACACAAACACAAACAAATGCACACACACACATAAACACACACACACATACACACACACGCAAACACACACACAAACGCACACACACACAAACGCAAACACACACACAAACACACACATAAACACACACACCAACGCAAACACACACAAATGCAAACACACACACAAACACACACACATAAACACACACACAAACACACACACACACAGAAACACACACACACACACACACACAAACACACACATAAACACACACACCAACGCAAACACACACAAATGCAAACACACACACAAACACACACACATAAACACACACACAAACACATACACACATAAACACACACATGCAAACACACACACAAATGCACACACACATAAACACACACACAAACACACACACACAAACGCACACACACAAACACACACACAAACATATACACACACACACAAAAAACACACACACAAACACACACACACACAAACACACACACCGAAGCACAAACACACACACACACACATACAAACACACACACACAAACAGCCTCGACGGTGCACCTCTAAGTGCCCCCCTCCGCCGCATCGCCACAACAACCTGTGCAACGGGGCATCAGAAAGCCCCTACCCCCCCTTCCCTCCTCGCCGCATCACCCAACCCCTCTCCCACCGCTTCACCAAGCCCCCCCCCACATCGACCGCCTTGCCACCCGCGACCGCTAATACAAACTCTGTCCGGCGGCTGCTGCTGCTTCTATTCAGCAGCAGCAGCCCGTACATAAAGAAAACAAACAAACAAAAAAACAACCTCCTAAAACACACCTCCGTGGAGAACCATCTCACATTGGCTGACGTCTCTGCAGCCGCTCCTCCTCTCCCCTCAACGCCAGTGCCCCTGCCGGAAGACCTCGGAGAAACGCCGAGACGTCAGAGGGGAGAGGAGGAGTGCATGCTGAGACTTCAGCCAATGTGAGATGCTTCTCAACGGAGGTGCGTTTTAGGAGGATTTTTTTTTTTTTTGGTTTTCTTTATGTACGGGCTGCTGCTGCTGAATAGCAGTAGCAGCAGCCGCCGGACACAGTTTGTATTAGCGGTTGCGGGTGTCGAGGGGGTTGATGAGGGGGGGAGGGGCTTCGTGATGTGCCACGGTGGGGGGGTCGGGTAATGCGCGAAGGGGGGGCAAGGGGCTTTCTTTGGGTGCTGCGCCGGCTGGGGGGGGAAGGGGGGGTCTCGCTGGACATGCGTGGCTGGAAGGAAGCAGGGGGCGGGGAGGGGAGGGTCGCTGCACATGGGTGGCTGCAGGGAGGGCAGGGAACAGGGAGATAGGGATGGGGTTCCACACACCACATGGGTGCCTGCAAGGGGGACAGGGGATACAGGACGGACACTGCAGGGCGGGCAGGGGGACAGAAGGGTTGGTGGTCATCAGGGGGGACAGGTAGGTCGATGGACATGGCTGGCCACAGGGGAGGAACAGGGAAAAAGGAGAGGAGTGTCCTCAGACATGGGTGGCTGCACAGGAGAGGAGGGTCGCTGGACATGGGTAGCTGCAGGGGGGGCAGGGGGACAGAAGGGTCGCTGGACATGGCTGGCTACAGGGGGGACAGGGGAGAGAGGAGGGACGCTGCACATGCGTGCCTGCAGGGGGACAGGAGGGATACTGAGGGGGGGGGGCTGAGACCACATGGGTGGCTGCAGGGAGAGCAGGGGAGGTAGGAAGGACGCAGCAGGGGGAGAGGAGGGTTGATGGGCATGGGTGGCTGCAGGGGGAACACGGGGAGAGGAAACACAAACACTGTCTCTCACACACTCTCTCTCTCTCTCGCACAAACACATACACTCTGTCTCTCTCTCTCACATTCTCTCTCTGACACACACGCTCCATCTCTCACACACGCTCTTTCTGAAACATACACTCCAAGGAAAACCTTGCTAGCGCCCGTTTCATTTCTAACAGAAACGGGCCTTTTTTACTAGTGGTTTAATAAACAAGTCCTGGTCACATTAACTCAACGCAGTCTTTCGGTTAAAAAAAACTTAAAAATAAAAGAAATATATGTAAAACAAACATAAGTTAAAAACCAAAATACCAATATACAATAACAATGTATGAATATAATATATTGTAAAAACTGCTAAGGACATGCCTAATATTTAAAAACTAAAAGACAAAAGCTAAAAGAATGTAAACCTTATTTTGGTAACAGTAAATAATTAGGGTATATAAGCTACTAAAGACATGTCTGATACTTATAAATTAATGATTAAAATATCTAAATATAATATATGTATGATACCATAAAACCAAATTACAATAGCAGTAAATAAAATTCATTACTTTTAAAGTATCAGACTTGTCCTTAGTAGCTTTTATACCCTAATTATTTACTATTACTGAAATAAGGTTTACTGTTCTTTTAGGGGTCCTTTTATAAAGGCGTGCTGAAAATGGCTTGCAGTAGTGTAGGCGCGAGTTTTGGGCACACACCGATCCATTTTTTAGCGCACCTGTAAAAAAGGCCTTTTTTTATTTTTGCCAAAAATGGATGTGCGGCAAAATTAAAATTGCTGCTCGTCCATTTTGGGTCTGAGACCTTACCACCAGCCATTGATCTAGTGGTAAAGACTCATGCGGTAACCGGGCGGTAATGACCTACGTGCACCAAATGCCACTTGGCACACATCCATTACGCGTGCCCCAAAATAAAAAATATTTTTCAGACACGTGCCAAAAATGAAATTACCACAAGAGCCATGTGGTAGTCGGGCAGTAACTGCATTTTGGCTCACGTTGGGTATGCATAAATACGTGACTTAGTAAAAGGACCCCTTAGTTGCTGTCTTTTAAGGGCCCTGTTTATGAAGGTGTGTTAGTGTATTTAGTCCGCCTACACTTAACACACTCACTAACCATATAGGCGCCTATAGGGATATTGTAGGCATATACATGGTTAACGTGCGTACATTAATGCGCCTATAATACTGCTTAGTAAACATGGCCCTTAAGTTTTTTAATATTATGTACACAATTGCTCATGTGAAATCAACTACAGGGACTTCTTGCCTCACATCTTCCCAGATTCTTTAAGTCTTCAAAAATAATTTTACACCAACCTTTATTTATCAGAAAGCAGTGGTACAGAATCTGATATGAACTCTTTTCCTTCAAAAATTCAACTACTTAATAAGTCTATTACTGTCAGTGAAATTATTTCAGCAATTAAACTTCTTCCACCTGCCAAGACTCCAGGTTCAAACGCGATCACAGTGGAATTTTATACATTTATTTATTTATTTATTAGGATGTATTTATCGCCTTTTTGAATGAATTCACTCAAGGCGGTGTACAGTAAGAATAAATCAAACAAGAGCAACAGACAATTACTTATGTTCTGAGTATGGTCCCCCTACTTTTTCCAAATTCCTTCTATAGAGCTGTGGAAAAATTATTAACCAATTTAATAACTGGTTAAAAATCTCCTAGAATTTCTTTAGTTAAATTAAAAGTGCCCAAAATGCATGGTGAGGTAAATTTTCCAGATCTGATGCCATACCATAAAGCCTTCATTTTACACCAATCCTTTATCTTTATCAAAATGGGCACTTCTTGAGAATCATTTTATTGACCCTCTCCATGAATGTCTACTTTTAATCACCCTAATTACTATTGAATTAAAAGTGGCTTTTGCTTCCTGGAAATCCCTGGATCAAGCAAACTGCAGGTCTTGGTGGAACTTGATTTATTCTACTTCTAAATATGAATTATATATTTCTAAGAAATCAAACAATTATGCAACCTATGTTAGGAAGTAGTCTCCCCTTTTATCATATCTCGAACAGCCTTGATATCCTTTCCTCTCTCATGCTTTGTATGCATCTGTGTATTGATTCCTGTCCTCATGCTACTATTGTTTACTATTATTAAATCTTTGTGCTAAAATTAAAAAAAAAAACCACTTAAGGGCTCTGTTTACTAAGGCACGCTAACGGTTTTAGCATGCTAACACTAGAGACACCCATATATTCCTATGAGTGTCTCTAGATTTAGCGTACTCTAATTTTTAGCATGCACTAAAAACGCTAGCACGCCTTCAGCGCAGCTTAGTAAACAGGGCGCTAAGACTTAAAAAGCAATGATAAAGCTTACAATGTCCTTTACTAATTTCCTGGAAGGGGGAGTGAGCAGCAGAATTCACTAGCAAATCTAAAAGGGAAAGTTTCTGTCCAAAGTCCTTGCTGTCCAAAAGATCAAGGATAATCATTCAGACACAGGTAGCTCATGCAGATGTATTTAACACTGTTTATCTTCTCTGAACAGTCCTTATCTCTGGTAGTCTGACAGCACAGGTGTGAAGGACTGTGCCTCCCATACTTCATGCCTTGTGTTTGTTGAAAGTGTTAGTAATGGCCTTTGATTGAGTCTTGGCCCTTTGGCTAAACATCCATGTGTAGGGTCTGACTATGCACTGATGACTGTCTTTTCCTGGGCTTTAGCTGAGACTCAGACCCCATATATCATGGGGGGATGAAGGCAGAAGTGTTAACTCTTCCTATCCAATCTGGTTGGAGTCCTGATTAAATACTTGCTAGAGAATGACACAGGGACAAAGATTGTCCCTATCTCCACCCTGGCCCTGCAAAAGTACAAAATCTCATTCATATAAAAAGTGAGGGCAAGATGCATCAACAAAACGTAAAACAACCGAAAACGTAAAAGTCATTACCGTTTTAGAAAAAACGAAGGATGCACTAAAAAAAAAGACGCACATGTTTGGCGCGGTATTCAAACGTCGGATGCATTAAAGTATCGTTATCTGGTGTAATCTAAGCCTGTGGTATAGGAAACGCATGTGCACAATCGCCAAACCTATGACTTGCCCGAAGACGCAGTGCCACTCACCCCTGTTTCTCATCAATCAGCTGATATCGGAGAGTGCAGTTGAAAGCGTGCATCACAAAAATAGCCTTCCATTTTGGCCATTATTCACACCCAAATAATAAAAATGTCTTTTTTGGCCATGCATCACAGTCAGCTAAGAGATCTGGAAGTCTCGGAACCAATCACAGCACGTTTAGCTCAGCTAAACGCGCTGTGATTGGCTCAGAGACTTCCAGGTCTCTCAGCTGAGTGAAGCATGGCCAAAAAGGAAGTTTTTATTATTTGGCCAAAATGGAAGGCTATTTTTGGCCAAAATGGAAGGCTATTTTTGTGATGCATGCTTTCAACTGCACTCTCCGATATCAGCTGGTTGAAAACCCAGGCCAAAATGGAAGGCTATTTTTGTGATGCACGCTTTCAACTACACTCTCCGATATCAGCTGATTGAAAAACAGGGAGGTGAGCGGCGTCTTCAGGCGGCATATATGACATATGATTTTGACAATTTTTCAATCTAGCGCAGCCCCAACGAGAGGTACAACCTCTCGTTAAATTTTCAGGCGATTTCCACCATTAAGGCAATCGGAAAAGGTTAGTGCATCTCATTACAATAGGGTTTCTGCACAATTTGCTCATCTGCATTCCATTTTCGTTAGCTGCTACCGCCATCGGAAAATGGCCTTTAGTGCATGCCACGGTTTAAAACTTGTTTGTTAAAGACTCGTTTAGTGCATCTGGCCCTGAGTGATAAAGCTGTGATTTTTCATCACGTGCAAGACGGGATGGAGTTGGAGTTTGTGGGGATAGGGTGGGGATAAGAACAAGGAAGGGGACAAACTTTGTTCCCATGTCATTTTCTAATGTGTGCCAGCTCCAAAGCGGAAGGATTAAACCTTCAGTTAAAAATTAGTTTGCTATATTTCCACTATTGTGGTGTGGTGTCCTTTGACAATGAGATATCAACAATTGGTTAAACATTTAAACAATGGGACATTTGCAGATTAAAGAGCAATGTTGAAACAGCCCAGCACAGGAGATGTGTTAGGCACCAGGAAGAAAAGCTGGATGACTTCAACTTTCCTAGGAATGTAATTATACAATTCACAGACAGAGACGGAGACACACACAAAGGCCTCAGGCTAAGCTGGTATAATTATAACATGGGTGTATAAAGAAAAAGAGGAATGTTGCCCAGAATCAGATCCTCACTTTTGTAACTAAAAGTGTATGCTTTGATTCTACCTTAATGGAGCACAATAGAAAGGTTGAAATACTCCCTATAGGGTATAGTGCTCAACTGTAGTGCTGCAACCCCCTGGGAAGAAAATGCTTTTTTGTCATAATTCAGGGTTTGCTCAATACCAGAAATGATCCACCAGCTCTAAGGATGCCTTTGTGTGTGTGGGGGGGAGCCCAAAGCGTCCCAATGAGTCTTGTGTTTAGGAGGTCTGTAGTTTGCTTAGTTGTGATTTATAGGATATTTTGCACAGTACATGGAACAATGCACCCAAATTACAGGGGGCCTGATATTCAAAGAATTTCTGCTCCTAACTTGGGGAGTTATGCCCATAAATTGACCTCTTGAAAATATACTAGGACTGTGCGCATAACTTTGAACTACACTAAATTTAGGAAAATAAAAAGTGGGTGGTAACAGGTGCAGACTTAGGGCTGGGAAAATAGGAGCTTAACATTGATTTTCAGCACTCGGCTCATAAATTTAGGCAAATGAATAGCAGCCCTAAATAATAAACACAACGTTAAGGACCTGATTAAGATGAATTTTCAGCAGAAACTTTAGAGAGGCATTTTTGATATGATGTTGAAATCCAAACTTGGACCATTTTTTGAAAAACGTCCAAAAATCCAGTGCCAAACATGGTCATTTTTGAACCAGAAAAACGTCTAGTTCAAAAATCACCCTATTTTAGATGTTTTTGTACTCAGTGCATTTTCTTTAAGGGCCATTTTCAAACAAAAACATCCAAGGCAAGGGATGTTGGCAGGGAAATCTCTGATACAGAGGAGCTGAACTGGCACTATATTAAATAGTGAGGGGAAGGTCCTTGAAACAGCTTCGGGGGGGGGGGGGGGAACGTGATCATGGACAGATTATCCCCCGCTTGATTTAAGCTCTGCCTAAGATACGTACATGTTGAAGAAAGCTACATTTTAAGTGCACTTAAATGAATATTAGCTTAAAGAAGTACTGAACACATAATTTGTGGGGAAAATTTGAACATTTGAAAGAGTAAAGTATAGTCTGTAAATGGGTGGTGGAACCCTTGAAGAACCAGTGACGAGGTAGGGTGCTATAAATTCTTGCATTGAAACACTCTTTATATGCAAGTATCACCACTGAGAGTCCTAGTAAAAATTGATAGTGGGAAAATGATGGATTTAGAAAATTAGGTGACATTGAAGGGCATAATCGAAAGGGACGCCCAAGTTTTGTTAAGAACGTCCTCGCAAAACGTCCCAATGGAGGAGTGAGGAAACCCGTATTATCGAAACAAGATGGAAGTCCATCTTTCATTTTGATAATACAGACGGGGATGCCCAAATCTTGAAATTTTGGTCGTCCCTAGACTTGCCAGCTTATAATCGAACGAGAATAACGCCCAAGTTCCGACCTAAATCGGGAGATGGGCGTTTATCTCACAAAAACGAATAACGCGGTATAATCAAAAGCCGAATTTGGGTCGCTTTCAACTGCACTCCGTCGCGGATGCGGACAAAGTGGACGGGGGCGTGTCGAAGGCGTGTCGAAGGCGTGTCGAAGGCGGAACTGGGGCGTGGTTATCGGGCGAACAGAGATGGGCGCCCTTCGCCGATAATGGAACAGTTTTGAGCTAGAATTTAGGACACTTTTCCTGGACCCTGTTTTTTTACGAATAAGGCCCCCAAAAGTGCCCTAAATTACCAGATGACCCCCAGAGGGAGTCGGGGATGACCTCCCCTGACTCCCACAGTGGTCACTAACCCCCTCCCACCACAACAAATGATGTTTCACAACTTTTACTTTCACCCTCAAATGTCATACCCTCCTCCCAAGCAGCAGTATGCAGGTCCCTGGAGCAGTTGTTAGGGGGTGCAGTGGACGTCAGGCAGGTGGACCCAGGCCCATCCCCCCCCCTACCTGTTACAATTGTGCTGCTTAATGCTATTAGTCGTCCAACCCCCCCAAACCCACTGTACCCACATGTAGGTGCCCCCCTTCACCTCTTAGGGCTATAGTAATGATGTAGACTTGTGGGCAGTGGGTTTTGAGGGGGATTTGGGGGGCTCAACACCCAAGGGAAGGGTGCTATGCACCTGGGAGCTCTTTTACCTTTTATTTGGTTTTTGTAAAAGTGCCCCCTAGGGTGCCCGGTTGGTGTCCTGCCATGTGAGGGGGACCAGTGCACTATGAATCCTGGCCCCTCCCACGAACAAATGCCTTGGATTTATTCGTTTTTGAGCTGGGCGATTTCATTTTCCATTATCGCTGAAAAGCAAAAACGCCCAGCTCACACCTTGACGAATAAAACATGGGCGTCTTTTTCTTTTAAAAAATACGATCCGCCCCGCCCCTTCACGGACCCGTTCTCGGAGATAAATGCCCATGGAGATAGGCGTTTCTGTTCCATTATGCCCCTCTTGGTCATTTCTGATTTTTGGTGATAATGGAAACCAAGGATGCCCATCTCAGAAATGACCAAATGCAAGCCCTTTCATCGTGGGAGGAGCCAGCATTTGTAGTGCACTGGTCCTCCTGACATGCAACGACACCAACCGGGCACCCTAGGGGGCACTGCAGTGGACTTCATAAAATGCTCCCAGGAACACAGCTCCATTACCTTGTCTGCTCAGCCCCCCAAAGCCCCCCTAAAACCCACTTCCCACAACTGTACACCACTATCGTAGCCCTTATGTGTGAAGGGGGCACCTAGATGTGGGTGTAGTGGGTTTGTGGTGGGTTTTGAAGGGCTCGCTGTTTCCTCCACAAATATAACAGGTAGGGAAGGGGATGGGCCTGGGTCAGCCTGTCTGAAGTGCGCTGCACCCACTAAAACTACTACTCCAGGGACCTTCATACTGCTGTGATGCACCTGAGTATGACATCTGAGGCTGGCAAAAAATATTTTTAAAGATGTTTTTTGAGGGTGGGAGGGGGTTAGTGGCCACTGGGGGAGTAAGAGGAGGTCATCCCCGATCCTCTACGGTGGTCATCTGGTCATTTCATCCACCTTTTTGTGCCTTGGTCGTAAGAAAAACAGGACCAGGTAAAGTCATCCAAGTGCTTGTCAGGGATGCCCTTTTTTTTCCATTATGGGTCGAAGACGTCCATGTGTTTAGCACGCCCAAGTCCCACCTTTCCTATGCCTCCAATACGCCCCCTTGAACTTTGGCTGTCCCTGCGATGGAAAGCAGTTGGGGACGTCTAAAATTGGCTTTCGATTATACCGATTTGGATGATCCTGTGAGGACACCCATCTTCTGATTTTTTTTTGTTACATTTGTACCCCGTGCTTTCCCACTCATAGCAGGTTCAATGCGGCTTACATATTATATACAGGTACTTTTTTGTACCTGGGGCAATGGAGGGTTAAGTGACTTGCCCAGAGTCACAAGGAGCTGCCTGTGCCTGCAGTGGGAATCGAACCCAGTTCCCCAGGACCAAAGTCCTCCACACTAACCACCAGGCCACTCCTCCACTCCAAGATGGGCGTCCTTCTCTTTCGAAAATGAGCCCAATTATATGTGTGGACCGGCAAAAAGAAAGCAGGTAAATCCAAATTCCAATGCCAGGAAAAATCTCCACTCAATCCTGTACATGATTTACAAAAAGCAATCTCCCCGATATTCAAAAGCATTTAACTAGCTATCCGGTGACATTCAGCAGGTGATAGCCAGCTATTTCCCACTGCATATCACCAGTTAGTGATTAGCAGATAGCCAGTTATGTTGACATATTGGCTATCCACCTATTTTCAGCCCCACTTTAGCGGCTATGGGATCTGTGTACTAAGGTGCGCAAGCATTTTTAGTGCGTGCACAAAATTAATGCTCACTAACTGTGTAGGTGCACATAGGAATATTGTGGGCACCTACACAGTTAGCGCATGCTAATGGTTAGCGTGTGCTAAAAGCACTAACGTGTCTCTAGCGTGGTTTAGTAAACAGGGCCCTATATTTGACCACGTGACTATGTGGGATATCTTTGGCTGGTTAGAAGATAACTACTACTACTACTACTTGACATTTCTAAAGCGCTACTAGGGTTACGCAGCGCTGTACAATTTAACATAGAAGGACAGTCCCTGCTCAAAGGAGCTTACAATCTAAAGGACAAATGTAGTCAGTCAAATAGGGGCAGTCTAGATTTCCTGAAAGGTATAAAGGTATAACCAGCTATGTCTAAATAGCAATATAACTGTTTATCATCTAACTGCCCAAAAATAAACCAGATATTTAATGCCGGTCAATGGAAATGGCCCGGTATTGAATATCTGGGTTTAGCGTTGACCATGGGAGTTAGCCGGGCTGACTCCCATGGTCTGAATATCGGCCTCGATATCTCCATTGGCGTAGTTATCATTTTATGGTCATCCTTGGAACTCAAGTTTGCATACAAGTTCATTTGCATGGGTAGAAACCTTGTGTGTGAAGAAAGCTACTAAGTCACAGGGTTTTATGTGGGTACATCAGCTTCCCAACATGAAACATAGCATGAAGGGTTTTAAGATTTTAAATTTCTTTCTCTGTACAAGGAGAAAGATCTGTTTATGATATCAACAAGAGATTTCTATAGATAGCTGCATTTCAATGTTAAATGTTTCCTGCAAATTAATAGATAGGCTTTGCACAGTGGTGGGCAAACTTGGTCCTCTTTGGCCACCACACAGTTGAGCTGTTGGGATTTCTCCTTGAATATGTATGAGATCTGTTTGCATGTACTGTCCCCATTTTATGCAAACAGATTGCGTGCTTATTCACTGTAGAAATCCTGAAAACTTGATTTTGTTGTGGGCCTTGAGAACTTAGCTGTGGTGATAATGAAGAAACATATGGGATCTGTCTTAAAAAGGGGTTTACAGTAAATGATAGCAGATAAAGTCCTGTATGGTCCATCCAGTCTGCCCAACAAGATAAACTCATTTACATGGTATGTGATACTTCACATGTATACCCAAGTTTGTTTTGTCCTTGCCTTTCTCAGGGCACAGACCGTAGAAGTCTGCCTAGCACTGTTCTTGTACTAAGTACTGAAGCTAACATCGAAGCCCTTTAAAATTTACACTCCAGCCTATCTCTATCTATTCAGTCACGATCAGGGCATAGACCATAGAAGTCTGCCCAGCTCCTATATTGTTTCCCAATTACTGGTGTCGCCACCCAATCTCCGCTAAGATTCCGCGGAACCATTCCTTCTAAACAGGATTCCTTTTTGTTTATCCCATGCATGTTTGAATTCCATTACCATTTTCATCCCCACCATCTCCCCCGGGAGGGCGTTCTACATATCCACCACCCTCTCCTTGAAAAAAATACTTCCTGACATTAGTCCTGAGTCTGCCCTCCTTGAACCTCAATTCATGTCCTCTAGTTCTACCGCCTTCCCGTCTCCGAAAAAGGTTCATTTGCAGATTAATACCTTACAAATATTTGAACGTCTGTATCATAGTAACATAGTAAATGATGACAGATAAAGATCTGTACGATCCATCCAGTCTGCCCAACAAGATAAACTCATTTACATGGTATGTGATAATTTATATGTATACCCGAGTTTGATTTGTCCTTGCCTTTCTCAGGTAACAGATCATAGAAGTCTACCCAGCACTGTTCTTCTACTAAGTTCTGAAGCTAACGTCAAAGCCCCTTACAATTTACACTCCAGCCCATCCATATCTATTCAGTCACAATCGGGGCATAGACCGTAGAAATCTGCCCAGCTCCCATTTTGTTTCCCAATTACCAGCGTCCATTCTCAGTTAATTGGAAAAGACCTTTTAATGAATCAGGCTGATAATGAGATAATGTGCCATAGGGAAAGTTGTAATTCTACAACTTGTTGGCCAGCTGACAATTAACTAGACAAATATGTATTTTACCTTCCCCTAATGTTGCAATCTCCCATTTGCTTAATGCTTATTAAAAATCTTTGTTGGACAAGTCTAACTTCTTTGCTTCGCAACTTTACATCTGAGATGACTTGGCATTGTACAAGTCTAATGGACTGACTTTGATTAAGAGAGGATAACTCTCAAAAGTATGTCTAAAATTCATTGTTAGTCCAATAAAAAGGAATTCACCTACAACTTGGTTGTTGATTTCTATTTCTACATGTATAACTTTAATGTTTTTTTTTGTTTGACATTTCTTTTTATTATTATTATAACTTTAATGTTTTAAATGATTTGAAATCCTAACTCCTATTTTTTTGTTCAGTACTACCCATGTCTGTTTTAATCATTCCCACCAAAAGTAATCCCCTTATCTCTTATTTGTCTGTCTTGATTAGACTGTAATCTCTGTCCAGCAGAGACTGTCTCCGAATCAACAGCGTACAGCATGGCCACGGACGGAGGAGGACGACGAACAAGAACTTTGAAGACCTCGGCGGCTGGCGGGGGTTGGGGTCCCCCGCCAGCTGAAGAATTATTTTTAAAAGCAGGTGGAAGCGGACCTCGGCTGGCGGGGGTTGGGGTCCTCCGCCAGCAAAGGTAAACAATGTCAGCGGGGTTGGCGGCGGGAGGGGGGCCAGGGTGAAATCTGCGGGGGCCCAGGCCCCTGTGGCCCCATGCAGATACGCCCCTGCATCTGGTTGCTCGCTATTCTATAAGGCATGGTGCCTAACTCTAGTAGCACATAACTCAAAAGGGGGTGTGGCCATGGGTGTGTCAGGGCAGGGCATTCTGAAAAGTTGCATGCATACTTACAGAATACTACCTCAGCACACCTAACTTGGGCTCCAGCATTTACACCAAGTTTCAGCAGGCATAAGTCTGGCATCTACAGTTAGGCCCTGGAATCGGTGCTAAGTGCTATTCTATGTGGGTATGATTTTTCTCAGTGCCCATTTTTGAGCACCATTTATAGAATTTACCCAACTGTGTCTTGACAAGCTTATGGGAGCTAATATGCCCTTCCTGACATCTGAAAACTGAAGGAGCAAAATATGAACTGCTAGAAAATATAAGGGCCCTGTTTATTAAGCCATGCTATAGGCACACTAGAGTTTTTAGCACACTCTAAAAATTGACATGCGCTAATACTAGAGACACCCATAGGAATATATGGGTGTCTCTAGCGTTTAGTATACACTAAAAACACTAGCACACCTTAGTAAAAAGTGCCCTAAGTGAATGAATTCTAAACTACAGGTCATGGAGGAGTGAAGGACTAGCCTAATAGTTAGAGCAGCGAACTGAGAACTAGGGAAAGCAGGGTTCAAAACTCACCGCTGCTCCTTTTACTCTTGGGTAAGTCATTTAACCCTCTGTAGCCTTAGGTACAAACTGAGAGGTCCTTTTATTAAGTTGCGGTAAAAAATGACCTTAGCACGCCCTTACATGGATCTTTCTTGACCGTAAAAACCCTGATTTTCTATTTTTTTTTCCATTAAAAGCCATGCGTTAATGTTGCACAGCCGTTTTTAAAAATTACCATCGGAGCATTAAGGATGCGATAAGGGCTCCTGCAATATCTATGCACAGCCAGTTGGACTGCGGTAATATAAGTGGTGTATCTGGTTAGCGCAGGAATGCTTACTCTCTGCCTTGATATGCCCTCTCAAAAAATATTTAAAAATAATTACCATGCTTTTAGTGCAGGCACATGACAAAACTAACACAGAATGCTTTAGCGAATTCTGTGCTAGGCTATTTTTGGTGCGTTAGGCATGCGGTAGCGTCTAATGCAGCTTAGTAAAAGGGCCCCTTAAACTGTAAGCCCTCTTGGGAACGGGAAATACCTTGTGTTCCTGAATGTAACTCACCTTCAGCTACTACTGAAAAGGCCTGAGCTAAATCCAAAAATAAACATCCCAATCACAGTGTAGGGGGTAGGGAATTTATCGTTTATTATTTGCTACACCGCCTTATCTGGCACACAGGTCAAGGGAGTTTACATAATAACATGTAAAGATTAAGGAAAGGAAATCCATTCTGTGATAGGAAAGGGATTAACAGTGCTGTATTAACAAATATATGTTACACGGTTAATGTGGATTTTTGCCAAGGCTATTGGTAGGTGGATGCTCCGTAGCTAGATATCCAGAGACTCAAAAGAACACAAGCAAATAATTCTGAAAAACAAGCAGACAGAACTATCCATTCCTGCATCTGCACAGCCAGCATGCTGCCATCATACAACTCCCTTCTCTTCCTTTGATAAAGGGTAACCTTAATAAAGCTTGATGACAAGGAACAGACTTAGGCATGATATGTTGTTATGGCAACCAGCAAGGAGCTCCATCTGAACTGATAACATTCTCCTTATCAGGTGTCTACGAGCAAACCTCCAGGTATCAGTTTAAAAATTAATATTGCACAACGCATGGGTTTCTTCTCTTGATTGAAGGAGCTCTTCTGTGTATGGGGACTTTTGCACTAGATAAAAAATGCTCTCTGCATATTAACGGGTGATTATCTTTAATTGCTTATTTCTCGGTCAGTAAGAAGGTTCCTCCAAGCAAAATCTAGAAGAAATCCCTTATGGATCAGGAGCTTTCTATATCATTGGCTTAATCTGATTTTTCTGAGCATATATTTTACATGCACTATCATTCTTTTGTATTAATTGTTAACCCTGTTTCCTGGGGGCTTCTAATCGTTTGGGAGAGTTTCTTCTCTCTGTGCCTCTAGGCACAATCACAGGAGAAGGAAGAAGAGGAACAGGCGGTGGTGGTAGTGATTCTAAGCATTCTGTGTAATGATTCATGAACAGAGGACAGTCCTTTCATAGCCTTTTGGAGGTTGAGAACTTGTACAACATTGAAGGGATGAGAGTATTATTGTTTCTGGCACTTAACTCTATTGGGGGCATAATTATGTAACAACCATTGCCATAACAGAAGGCTTAAATGCCAACCAAGAATCTACATATGACCATTCTCTCTACGTACACAAAAATAGAACAAAGTAAAACTGTGCCTCCCATTATGATCAATGACAAAGATGGCCTGCAAATATCTTGTAGGCCAATAAAATCTAGCTGATATTCTACTGTGGAAAGAGCCCAAACATTCTGCTTAATATTGCAGGTGCATCCTCTCTGCTCTAGGAACTCTATCAAGAATTTAGGTAATGTGTGGTCTTGTATTGATAGGTCTTTGCACTCTGCTTTAGGAAAAGACAATGTCATGAGACAACCAGATTCTTAAACCTGCTAGTAGCAAGCCTAATACCTCTAGATCAAGGGTTCTCAATCCAGTCCTTGGGACACACCAAGCTAGCCTGGTTGTCAAGATAAGCACAATGAACATGCAGGAGATAAATTTGCATGCACTGCCTCCATTGTATGCAAATATATCTCATGAATGTTCATTGGAGGTATCCTGAAAACCTGACTGGCTGAGTGTGTCCCAAGGACTGGGCTGAGAACCCCTGCTCTAGATGGTAATGACTTGGAGAAGGTATTTAGCTCATAGTCAGTCTTCAAATGTAAAGAGATCTTTGCTTTTGGAAGTTGTTCTTCCCACCTTGAAGGTTATTAGATTTGATGTCATTCCAAGTGAAATATGGAGAAATACACCGCTCCTTTACACACCTTTGATTCCTCCAAGTTCCTCTCAAGGTGTATCCCTAACTGTATCCTCATCAAGGAGAAATCACATGATGTGACACTGACTAGTGAGCCTTACCAGATACAGCCCCCACACTCTGGATCTCACTCCCAGAGGGGTTATGCCTAACTCAACTACCTCTGCTTTAGGAAGCAGGTGAAAGCCTGGCTCTCCTAAAAAACCTTTAACTTTTGTGGTGACTGATTATCTACCTACTCTGCTTCTGAACTAACTTGTTGTACTCCCTGTAACTGAGACCAGTTCCACATATCTTACTTAACTATACATATAATTTAACTTCAGGTTAGTCACCCTCTTATTTATCCTGATGCCTTTGTCTTACCCATCTTGTCTGTTAAGAATGCTGAGTGAGGAGAGTGGGATCCTGCTAGAGGGAGTGAAAATTGCACAGCAAGCACAGGATGTGGAAGCCCAGAATAGGGAGAAAGGATCCTTTGAGAGAGTTTCCAAGTCAGGGCCAAGGGATGGAGAAAGGATACCTCCAGAAGAGTTCTTAGCCTGTGGCTGCAATTTGTGAAAACAGGTACGGTAGGAAGATTATATTGTGAAGTGCTTATGTTTGCTTACTAGATCAGTGACAATAATAGATCTTTGGTATCTTTTGACTCTTAATAAAGACTTTGTGATTTGACTGTTATCCGTGAAGGTTCCATGCCTGGCCACCACCCACACTACCACATGCTGACTTCATGAGTATCATATCTATATTCTATGAATGTTTTACCATACTATCTATTATGGTTTGTCATTTGTATTCTGCTGGCATTTGTCATATTTCTGTTCTATGAATCTTCTACAGTGCTGTTTTTAATGTATATATTTCTGAAACTGTATAATATTATTACTATTACTAGAATTTAGTTTACCTTCAAGTTTATATCATTTTTTTAACTGTGGTTTATGCTATTTTACTATTCTTATGCTGTCAATACCATGTAAGTTGTTTATATCAAGCTATACCTGTTGTATACTGCCTTGAGTGAATCTCTTCATAAAAGTATTAATAAATCCTAATAAATAAACAAACAAATTCATTAGCACATTGTTCTGTTCTTCACTAGTCTGATTGGGCCTAATAGTCTGATATGGATAAACGGTGAGTTGGCATAAACCAGCAAGAAGTGATAAAATTGATAATCAGATACTAACAGGGCTGCAAAAGGATAGCCACTTATCTATTCTGGGATACCTGATCTGTCCATATATTTAAAACCAACTAATGATTATAGCCTGGAGGCTGGCCAGTTTGGAAGTGGATGACCTTAGTGATAGGTAGTACTCATCACTGCCTAGCTGGTTGGCTATGAGTGTGTTAGAAGAGGATCGCTAGGAAGTCATAAGGCCAATGAACCTGGAGCGTGTGGGTAGAGCCACCAGTCACCAGCTAGACCCAATGATGTGACTGTAAGTGCACTAGTGCAGTTCTCCATGTGACTGCATAGGGGTTGGTGTGGGCTTGGAGGAGGGAGGAGGCAATGGTTGCACCTGGTGGTATGTCAGTTACCAGACTGGAGATGTAGAATGGGAATATGGCTTGGAAATAAGTTATACATGATTTGATTTACTATCATGTGCTTTACATTTTGCCTTTCCAATAAACATGCTGCATCTTCTAATCTAAGGTGATCTGCTTTATTTGCGGAGCAAGAGACAGCCATTACAGCTGCCAGGGTTAATAAATTTCCTCTCCTCCAGGGAAGCTTCTCTAATTCATTCTTTGCAGCTTAAGCCTTGGTTCCTCTTAAAGTAGTGCACCCTACTCCCAACCTACAATTATAGAACAGTCTTTTCTTCTGATGAGTTTTAACAGTTATTAGCTCAGATGTGTTAAAGAATTATTTTCTCCATTTTGTTTGCATCAGAAAGTGCTTTGCATATCTGACCCAAACCTTTTTATGAAAGGGCAGAATGCATAAACCACATAACTAAAATCAATTTGCTGACCTGAGCAGGTGCAAGACAGAAATTCTTCCCTAGAACATGAAGGCTTTGGATATTTTTCACTAACTGGTGTCTTCCTCCTCATTTTTCTTCACGCCATCTTTTCTTCATTTTATTGTGTCCATGTCTACAGTTAGGGTGTCAGTTCTTAAGGCTGGGATCCCAACATCTAGTTAAGTGTCACAAACCAGTTGGGTTTTCAGGATTTCCATAATGAATATGCATGAGATATATTTGCAACAACCACCTCATGTATGTTCCCTGTGGAGATCCTGAAAACTGGGTGGTAGACATTGAGGACTGAGTTTGGGGACCACTGTCTTAAGAACAGGTGAAACCATGATAGGGTTTTCCACCCATTTATGAAAGGTTTTATTGAGAACCTCCAAAGGATTGCAAACCAACCACAGATTCACCTGTTTCCGATGACCTGGCGGCAGGTGTCTGGTGCCCATGCTGGTGCAGTGGTCATCTGCTCAGCCTCATGGACTAGCAGGGTAGACTGGTTTTCAGCATAACGGCAATAAATCTGCAGAAGTGGCCTAATGGTTAGAGTAGTAGGTTAAGAACTCTGGTACCCAAATCATTCTGCCTCTGACAATCTTTGTGATCTCCTGTTGCCTCAGGTAGTCATTTAGGAGGTAATATCCAATGCTAGTTAAGAAAATAGGAGAGGCTCCTACCTGGTTAACTAGCACTAACTGGGTGCCCACAGAATATTCAGCAACACATAACCAGATAATGTCACTGAGTATCCAATTAGAGCTGGGGCAGTCCAGGGGTGGAGACAGGATGGAGCTTGGAGTTACCTAGGCAAAAAAGGTTATCTGGGTGCCACTTCTGAATATTGACAGCACCCAGAGAACTCCTGCTGGCTGACTAGAAGCAAATATTCAGTACCAGGCTGACACGGAGTATCCAGGCCTAATTTAGCTGGTGGCGGCCAGTGCTTAAAGAAAAACTGACTGCCATTGACTGAATATTGCCCCTTTAGATTGTAAGCTCTTTGAGGAAGGGACACGCAGGAGGCAATTTTATAATGGGGCACTTATATTTAAGGGAAAGGAATGGGATTTGATATACTGCCTTTCTGTCATCCCAATCAAAGCGGTTTACATATTATATACAGGTACTTATTTTGTACCTGGTGCAATGGAGGGTTAAGTGACTTGCCCAGAGTCACAAGGAGCTGTAGTGGGAACTGAATCCAGTTCCTCAGGTTCTCAGGTCATTGCACTAACCATTAGGCTACTCCTCCACACATCAAATGTGTAGAAGACCAACACTGTAAATGTCAATATTTCCTCGAGCACTATTCTATAGGGGTACATCTAAGTGGCATAGCTCCTAAATGCAAGGGTGTACACAGGGGTGGAGCATGGGCGGGGCTGCCACTTACATGCACACTTTACAGAATACTCTCAAGTTCAAGTTTCAAATTTATTTTGGAATTTACTATCCCGCCCACCAAGGGATGACTGACTGAGCAGTTTACAGGCTAATACATTAAATCAGGGCTTTTTTTGAGGGGGTACTGAGTACCAGCACCTTTTCCATTGTCTGCTAAAATTGACCCAAGGACCCCAAGTTTTAATGAAAGATCTCAGGCTCTATACATCAATTCTGCCTTGCCATAGATTCTGTTACTGATTGCAGGAGGCCTGGCTGTTGTGGGGTGGGTCCCTCAGTAATCACCCCACCTCTGAAGGGTGGCCTGGCATTTGAGTACCGGTGTAATGGTATCAGTTTAATTGTCAGGATTATTGGAATATATGTAGCATAATTATTGATTGTGCTGAATCAGATACCAATATAAAAATACAGCTTTGAGATCAGCTAGCCTGAAGTTCATCTCCCCCTCCCTTTTTCCTAGGAAACTTCTGACAAACACTTAACAAAGACAAAAAGGTACTGCTGCAAGGACCTCATCTCCCCCTTCCTCCCCCTTTAACAAAAGACTATTCTCAAGTAAGAGACTGCATCAAAGTTTTAAATTGACTCTCTTCCTCTGATCAAAAAAGCCTGGCTGATCAACACAACAAAGATCAAAGGTAACCAGTAGAGGTAAGGAGACAGGCAGGCTAGAAAGGTGTAAAATCCAGCTACTAAAGACAAAGGACACCTGCTGGCCGCACCAGACAAATCTTATCAGATGTGTATCTATCACAGAGATTCAAGCAGGAAGCCTTTCACATCAAAAGACCATTTGTCAGCAAAATCCAGACAGGAAGTCTTGTGATGTCATAAGACCTGAGACCAAGATACCACAATGCTTTGCAAATACCCAGGGGTTGTGTGCAAACCAGGAAGCCAATACACAGATTCACGTGGCATGTCTTCCTGCAGCTTGCAAGATATAAAAGATAGAAGCTGTTCCAGACACAAGGAGATTCTTCCCTTCAACTGCAACTCAGATCCATCTCTGCAGAAGCCCAGCTCCCTGCCATGAGGACCCCTCCTGTGACCCTGCAACTCATCTCCCTGCTATGAAGACCTCTCCTAACTATGTGCTTACCTCAAGCTGCTCATACTTTGTAACCAGGACTTGTAAGTAACTTAACTTTTGATCTAGACCTGCTACCTGGCTTTAAGTGCAGATTCTCTGTAAGACCCTTACCTCTTACTGCCACATTAATCGCTGCAATTGTATTATAATTGTAACTTTAAATAAACCTTTTGAA
The DNA here is from genome assembly GCF_901765095.1 of Microcaecilia unicolor. Taxonomy (NCBI): domain Eukaryota; kingdom Metazoa; phylum Chordata; class Amphibia; order Gymnophiona; family Siphonopidae; genus Microcaecilia; species Microcaecilia unicolor. The sequence goes on along the minus strand of NC_044036.1, from coordinate 273,825,037 downwards.
TCTAAATATATAGTGTTCTTGTTCTTTAAACCTGGTAATGCAGGTTAATGTAATCCAATATATATTTAATTTGTGGCAATTGCGACTCGTGTTGCTGTAATCAGCAACTGGTGGAGAATTATTCAATATAAATATATATTTTAAAAATTATAAACAATAGTGAGTGCTCTAGCTATCCCTAAGTATAAATTAATTCCTTGGTACACCGGCACCTTTTTTGCTAGAAAAAACACGCTGCATTAAATACAGTAAGAGAAGAAGAAGGAGAGCTTTGAAAAGAGGGTGAGGTAGAGCTACAATTTACATATAGGATAGAAGAGGGGGTGAAAGGAAAGGATGACTGAGACTGGACCTTTATTGCACCAGTATGGACCCGACACGGTGCCATGTTTCGACAGGACAAACCCGCCTGCCTCAGGGGTAATAGAAACACTACAAATAAAACAATAACATTTAAAACAATATATTGCAACACAATATATATAAAAGAAATAACAAATATTAAAATATTTTAAAATATAAATATTTAAAAAATAATAATAAAACAAGTAATACAATGGCCTGTGAGAATTCACTATAGCTCTATATTAAAACAATTTAAAGTACTAGTGCGCTTTAAAAAATATTTAAGAATTAAGGAAGTCAAATCTGCTGTGTGTATATATAAAATGTTCCACTTATGTAAATAAAAGTTTACACAGACATATGATGCTAAAACAATACTAATGTTTGAAATAAAAGAAGATTAATATCTAAAATAAAAGACATGCATCACTTGTACAAATAACATAGAATATAAAATGAAGTTCTAACCTTATGGATGTTAGATACTGGCACAAACATATAATCCTGGAGTGAGTAGCATATGTAAATGAAGACTATAAAAATAGAAATTAAATAAAAAAAGAAATAAAAATCATGTAAAAAAGGTAACATAAGTACATAAGTATTGCCACACTGGGACAAACCAAAGGTCCATCAAGCCCAGCAGTGGCCAATATCTGGCAAGATCCCAAAAAAGCTCAATACATTTTATGCTGCTGATCCCAGAAATAAGCAGTGGATTTTCCCCAAGTCCATTTTAATAATGATCTTTAGGAAGCTGGCCAAACCTTTTTTAAACCCCACTAAGCTAACCGCCGTTACCACATTCTCTTGCAATGAATTCCAGAGTTTAATTACACATTGAGTGAATACTCATAAACCACAGAAGATAAAGGTATAAATAAAAATATAAATGTATACTGCAATTACATGCATCAAGATGGAGGTACGAAGGTACTCTTAGATTAAAAAACGTGGCTAAAAAAGGTGATTACTGAGAAAACATGATCACTTATTTGACCCTATCAGTTTTTCCTCTTTTTAGTGCTGCCCTTTGGAGTCAGAGGAAACTTTATTGCACCAACTAAATGAAGCGTAAACCCATTGCAACGGGTGAAATTGAAAACTATGTTGAGGTTGGCTAACATACAAAGGGGCACCTTTTTTGGGGGGGGGGGGGCCGAAAATGGATGTGCGGCAAAATGAAAATTGGCGCATGTCCATTTTGGGTCCAGACCTTACTTCCAGTCATTTACTTAGCAGGAAAGTCTCACACATTAATCGGGTGCTAATGGTCAACACGCGTTCAAATGCTGACTACTGCCCACGCACCAGAAAATAAAAACATTTTCTGACGCACGTATTGGACATGCGTCAAAAATGAAATTACTTCCCGGGCCATGCGGTAGCCGGGCAGTAACTCAGAATTGACACACATTGGGTGTGCATAGGCGCTTACGCGGCTTAGCCTTTATATGAGACACAGCAGCAGCACCATCACTGGCCAGAAAGAGTTAATATATGCCAGTGATTATTAGACTAGGTCTTTTGAACTCAGGTGTCAAAGTGATAATCTGATTTCACACGATGCTGTGGGGGAGGGAACAGAGTTGAAGCCAAGTGACTTCTTTTAGTGATAAACTATCTGACCTAAGAAAAGTGCCCAGGTGCAGGCCTACAGCCTTTTTTTGCACAGGCATTTTTACCTCCAGCCATTTGTTGTTTGCCTCTTTTTCTTTTTTATTTACAGCTGCACCAGACGAATCAATCTTCCTTCCAACTCCCTGACAACAAGCAGCAAAGACAAAAGAGTACAGATGTAACCCCTGGAATATATGGATCAGCATTTCTGCCGACTTCTCTAATGCAAACTTTGTTCTGCAGCTCTATCATAAGGCTTACGTGAGTTAAGAAAGGCACAGAAACTCACCTTTAATAACAGTGGCCAGTTGGCCAACAGAAATTATAATCTGCTAGATGGCTGCCTTTTTTCAATTAAATGGTAGCTAATTATTTCTCATGGATAATCTCTAAAGGCCATGGCTGATAAAAAGTGAAACATTTATTTTGCTCTAGTTTCCTTCCCCTTTGGGATTCCAGCTCATTTGGTACCAGTAGGAGATCACTGGCCTTCATTCACCCTCACCAATGAATTTGCCCCACTTCTCCATTCTATATTATCTCACAGTTCCGAGGTATTGCATTAGCAATCCTTGGTCAGAAGTCATACACCAGGACTCTTTCTAGAACTCTGAAACCATTTATTTATTTGGATTTTGCTCACACCTTTTCAGTAGTAGCTCAAGGTGAGTTACATTCAGGTACATTGGGTATTTCCCTGTCCCTAGAGGGCTCGCAATCTAAGTTTGTACCTGAGGCAATGGAGGGTTGACGTGTCCAAGATCACAAGGAGCAGCAGTGGAATTTGAACTGGCCTCCTCTAGATGTCAAGATCAGTGCTCTAACCACTAGGCCAGTCCTCCACTCCATGAGCCCTAAATCCAGCCATCAGGTGTTGCCATTGGAAAATAACCATGACTCATGCTCTGGGGTTGTGAGTGCTGCTTCTCCAGCATCCCCAGCCCTGGTCACCCTGGAAAGTGGAAAATCTGATGGAAAACCTAACTCAGGAATTGGACCCAGGTCTTTGCACATGACAATGCTCATCACTGGCACTGGACAACTAAAAACTCTAATGTCAAAGCAGGCGATTTGGTAAAGATTTTCAGAAGTGCTTCATCAATGTACACTACACGTGATAACAGGTTGGAGTATAATAAATTGACTGGCTTATATCCAGCCTTGTTGGTTGACAATTTATTAAGGGGCAATTCTTTAACAGGGTGCCAACATTTAGACACCATATTTGTGTGGGTTCTGTGCCTATTCTATTCAAACATTTACATGACTAAAGGACTCATTTTCGAAAGAGAAAAATGTCTAAAAAGTGGCATAAAACAGCACTTGGACGTTTTTCTCACCAAAATGTCCAAATTGGTATTTTTATATGCAGTTTGTCTACAGTGCATCCACATCTCAAGGGGACATGTCATGGGTGTGTTAAGGGCAGGATCTGGGTGTTCCTAAGACCTGGATGTTTTCATTTTGTTCTACTATGGCTGAAAATGTCCAAGACTAAGACATTTTGAGCTAGACCTGTTTTAACAACTAAGCCACAAAAATGTGTCCTAAATGACCACTTACTCCCCAAAGTCATAAAAGAAACAGTACATATCGACCTCTAGGAAAACCCCAGATGTTATAGTCACTCCTATTAGAGCAGCAAGCAGATCCCTGAAGTAGCCTAGTGGTCAGTACAGTGCACTATGGAGAAGGGGACCCAGACCAATAATCCACTGTTACACTTGTGGTGGAAAGTGTGAGCCCTACTATACACACATATACGTGACACCTGCAGCCATAAGAGTTACTGTTGTGGTGTGCAGTTGGGTACAGTAGGGTTTTGGTGGGTTTTGGGAGCATGGGTGAGATGTATGCCTGAGAGCTTTTAGTCCACTGCAAGTCCACTGCATTGCCCCCTAGGGTGCTCCATTGCTCTCCTAAGATGTCTGTGTGGCCAGTTTACTAAGAATGCTGGCTCGTCTTACATCCCAATGGCATGATTTTGTGCATTTTTCACTTGGACTTTTTTTTTTTCTAAAATGGACTAAAAAGATAAACGCACAAGTGGCCATTTAAAAAAAAAAAAGATATACGTTTTGCTGTTTTGAAAGTGACTATATTTGCTACTTGGATTCTGGATGTTTTGAGCAAAATATTCAAATCTGGACTTAGATGTCATATTGAAAATGCCCTTCCATGTGTTCTTATAGAATACTAGCGTAAACCAGAAAGCCTAAATATAGACATGCTCACTTACTCATGGCTGGCACCTAAATTTGCCATTGAGGTGCATAACTTACAGTATTCCATAAGAAAACCATGTAAATGCCATCCTTGCCTATGACACACCCATACCCCTTCCCTATAAATGCCCACTTGCAATTACACAAAAAAGGGGCCCTTTTACTAAAGAGTTGCCATGTGGCAACCCAGAGCTACCACAGACCCAACATGAGTTCCAGTGGTAGTTCCACCCCCAGTGTGCACCATTTCTGGCACTAGCAGAAACTTTCCTGCAGTGATATTCACTGCTGCACTGCCAGCCCTGCCTCCTCCTTCCCTGTGCGTATGCAGGTTTTTAATGAAATTGAGCGTGCACAAGCTTTGTGCACGCTCAATTTCACTAAAACCCAGCGTACGCGCTGGAGCAGGAAATCAGGGCAGGCAGTGCAGTGGTGAATATCGCTGCAGGAAGTCTTCTGATAGCAGGGATTGGGGACCCCTACCAGCCCAGGTATGTGGGGTTGCATCAGAGGCAGAAAGCAGCAGAGAAGTGGAGCAAAATGGCCCCCCATTTTGGGCTCCGCTCCCCCAAGCGAAGTCTGGCTATGCCCCTGCCTGAGATAAGCCTCTTTTCATCCTTACATTTTTTTCTAGTCACTTTGAGCAGCAATTGGTGTGCATATTCATGAGAAGTCATTGAGATCAGTGGCGTTCCTAGGGGGGCTGACATCCGGGGCGGATTGTCGATGCGCCCCACCCCCCGGGTGCAGCGCCCACCCCCCGGAACAGCGCGACGCCCCCCCTCGGCGAAAGAACCCCCCTCCAGGGGTAACCTGTTCCGGGGCAAAGGAGCATGAAAATGAAGAGCCGACAGGCGCGCGGCACCCCCCCAGTGGCTTGCACCCGGGGCGGACCGCCACCTCGGCCCCCCCCCCTTGGTACGCCACTGATTGAGATGTATTGTTAGCTGTGATGAGAGTGGTAAAGTAGCCTAATGGTTAGTGCAGTGGGTGAAGAACCTGAGGAACCAGCTTTGATTCCCACTGCAGCTCCTTGTGACCCTAGGCAAGTCACTTATCCCTCCATTGCCCCAGGTACAAAACCTAGGGGTATGTTTACTAAGGCGCGCTATAGGCGCATTAGTATTTTTAACGCTTGCTAATGGTTCACACACGTTAAACACTATTGCACCCATAGGAATTTATTTGTGCATTAATGTTTAATGCACCTTAACTTTAAAGGCGTGTTATATACCCCTTAGATTGTGAACCTGCTATATACCCTAAAATTCTATAAATGGTGCTAAAAATTGTGATTGCAAATTTGGGCATGTGCCCAATTTGCACTTGCAATTTAATTGAATAGCAACCCAATTAATGCCGATAATTGGGTGCTAATAATCAATTAGCAGCACTAATAGGAATTAATTGAAAACTATGTGGTTCCTGGCGCTAAGCATATTCTATAACTTTCAGTGCCATTTATAGAATAGCACTTAGCGTGGTTTTTTCAGTGTTGATTTTTCGGCACTATTTATAGAATTTGGTTCACAATGGAGCTCTTTTTCAAAATAGGAAAATGTACAAAAAGTGTCACCAATTTGGACATTTTTGTGAGATTTATATTTTCAAACCAATTTTTAAATGTTTTTCTATGAACTCCATCAGAGGTGCATTCAAATCACAAGTGGGCATGTCAGGGGTCTGTTAAGGGTGGGATTTGGGCGTTCCTGGATGGTTTTGTTTTGTTCCATTATGGCTGAAAAACGTTTGTTTTGTTCCATTATGGCTGAAAAACGTCCAACACTTGGACATTTTTCAGCCATAATGGAACAAAACAAAACCATCCAGGACTAAAACTAAGACATTTTGATCTAGGTCTGTTTTTGGCGCTGTGTGCGTCTGGTAGCGCTATTCAAATGCTAATAATAATAATAATAACAAATAAAGCATAAAAAGGTGCCCTAAATAACCAAGAGGGGCATAATCGAAAGGGACGCCCAAGTTCTGCTGAGGACGTCGTTGAAAAATGTCCGGTGGAGGAGCAGGGAAATCCATATTATCGATGGAGGTCCATCTTTCGTTTTGATAATATGGTCGGGGACGTCCAAATCCTGAAATTTAGGTCGTCCTTAGAGATGGTCGTCCCTAGACTTGGTCGTTTCTGATTTTTGGCGATAATGGAAACCAAGGACACCCATCTCAGAAATGACCAAATGCATGCCCTTTGGTCGTGGGAGGAGCCAGCATTCGTAGTGCACTGGTCCCCCTCACATGCCAGGACACCAACCGGGCACCCTAGGGGGCACTGCAGTAGACTTAAATTGCTCCCAGGTACATAGCTCCCTTACCTTGTGTGCTGAGCCCCCCTCCCCCCAAAAAAACCCCAAAACCCATTACCACCCAACTGTACACCACTACCATACTACTACTACTACTACTACTTAACATTTCTAGACCTTACTGGTGAAGGGGGCACCTAGATGTGGGTACAATGGGTTTGTGGTGGGTTTTGGAGGGCTTACATTTACCACCACAAGTGTAACAGGTAGGGGGGGATGGGCCTGGGTCTGCCTGCCTGAAGTGCACTGCACCTACTAAAACTGCTCCAGGGACCTGCATACTGCTGTGATGGACCTGGGTATGACATTTGAGGCTGGCAGAGAGGCTGGCAAAAAATATTTTTAAAGATGTTTATTGAGGATTGGAGGGGTTAGTGACCACTGGGGGAGTAAGGGGAGGTCATCCGTGATTCTCTCTGGTGGTCATCTGGTCAGTTCAGGCACCTTTTTGTGCCTTGGTTGTAAAAAAAACAGGACCAGGTAAAGTTGTCCAAGTGCTCGACAGGGACGCCCTTTTTTTTCCATTATGGGTCGAGGACGTCCATGTGTTAGGCACGCCCAAGTCCCGCCATCACTACGCCTCCGACACGCTCCCGTGAACTTTGGTCATCCCCGCGATGGAAAGCAGTTGGGGATGCCCAAAATCAGCTTTCGATTATACCGATTTGGGCAAACCTATGAGAAGGACGCCCATCTTCCGATTTGTATCGAAAGATGGGCTTCCTTCTCTTTCGAAAATGAGCCTGCAAATGACCACTGGAGGGAATGACCCCTCCTTGCTCTCCCAGTAGTCACTAAACCCTTCTCACTCCCCCAAAATGTGATTTAAAACATTACTTGCCAGCCTCTATACCAGCCTCAGATGTTATACTCAGGTCCATTAGAACAGCATTCAGGTCTCTGGAGTAGTCTAATGGTGGGTTCAGTGCACGACAGACAGGTGGACCCAGGCCCATACCTCCCCCTACATGTTACACTTGTGGAGAAAACTGTGAGCTCTCCAAAACTCACCAGAAACCCACTATACTCACATATAGGTACCCCCTTCACCCGTAAGGGCTATGGTAGTGGTGTACAGTTCGGGGTAGTGGGTTTTAGGGTGCTAAGCAGACAAGATAAGGGAGCTATGGTGAGATATGTACCTGGGAGCATTTTATGAAGTTCACTACAGTGATCCCTAGGGTGCCTTATTGCTTTCCTGGGATGTCTGGGGGACTAGACTACTAAAAATGCTGGCTCCTCCTACATCCCAGTGGCTCGATGTGCATTTTACGTTTTTTCAAAAATGGACCAAAAAACAAAACGTCCAAATCACAAAACCTTGTTAAAAACAGAATTTTCAAAAAAAAAAAAAGATAAGATGTTTTTCTTTTTTGAAAATGACCTTCTTTCCTATTCAGATTTTGGACGTTTTTTGCAAAATGTCCAAAGTCAGACTTAGACGTCATATCAATAATTCCCCTCGATGTGTACCGTGCTATGTATATCTAGTAGTAGTATAGAAATGATAAGTAGTAATAGTATATAATAAATGTAAACTGCTTTGGGTGTACCACAGAAAAGTGGTATATCAAATCCATGACCCATTATGCCTTATATTGGGAAAAAAACAAGATCTGTCCAAACGTGCAGTACGTCCGCAGTTCCCATATTGGTCCTTGAGGATTCCCTCAACCGGAATGGTTTTCTAGATATCTACACTGAATTTGCATACACTGCCCCTGTTGTATGCAAATATATCTCATACATACTCACAGGGACAAAATATGCCATAATGGTTCAGACTGAATGTCCATCAAAGCATAGCATCCTTTCTCCAACCCTGGTAATCCCAGCCCACTAGCAATTGCCCTGCACATAGGAGCCATCTTTTCAAAATTATTGGGGGTGCTAAGCCCAATGGAAATGACCCCTCCCTGGACACATACAAGGAATTTTCTCAATATTGGGGGTGCTCAAGCACCCACAGCACCCACAGAGTCGGCTCCAATGGCCCTGCAGATTCCAAAAAACAAATGCATTCATAAACTTTCTTCCAGGGATGAGCACTAGCTTTCTTAAGTCTGCTTAGCTAATAATTGCTTATAGAGTTTTTCTCTAGGAATTTGTCCAAACCCCTATCAAACCCAGACATGCTAACTGTCTTGACCACATCCTCTGGCAACAAATTACACAGCTTGATTGTTCATTGAATGAACAAATTCTTTTTCTAATTTATTTTAAATTTGCTACTTATTAGTTTTATGGAGTGTCCCCTAATCCTGATACAGTATGAAAGGGTAATAACTGTTTCCTATTATTCTGTTCTAGTTCAGCCATGATTCTTTAAACCTCCTCCGTATCCAGCCTTAATCTTCTTAAAGCTGGAAGGCCCTATTCCTTTCAGACTTTCTTCATAACAAAGCTATTACATCCCCTTTATGATTTTTGAGATGTAATGACTTCAACTGAACCTGGTTACACTATTGATCTATACAGAGAAAGCGTAAAAGAACACATCTTAGTGGTGGAAGCTATTAATGCAGGCTACCATTAAGATGTCTTATTTTACTGTTAACCCCAGTTATTAGTAAATGGACCTCATTGCATAAAATGGGCCTGTGCTAACTGTATAGACGCCCATAGGAATATTATGGGCATCTACGTGGTTAGCAGATGATAATTTTTAGTGTGCGCTAAAGACGCTAGCGCACCTTTGTAAACAGGGTTCCATAAGTTACTATGGAACTTTCTGACTCTAAGTGCTTTGAAAATACACCTCTTGTGCACCTAAAAAAAACAGTACATGCAAAATCTATTGTACACACATAGACCTACGAATATACACACATAAGAATTGTTTGTACACATTTTAAAAAGTTATTTCATGCCTATATTTTTTAAAAATTGAAACAAACGGGTGAAACGAAACAAAAATCTGAAAACAAAATCCTTAGTCATGCATATCCCTAGACTCTATTCCTTTCAGAATAATTCCAAACATTCTAATTGCTTTTCTAACTGCTGGCACTAGTCCTATTCTTTGCTTTCTAACTTCTAATCAGTAATTTTGTTCTTCACAATAGTTGCGATCATTTTATCTGTAGTTACTTGGATCAAACAATTGGTGTTACATTGGCTATTTTCCAGTCCTCACGCACAGAGATATACTTAAATGATAAGTTGCAGACTGCCAATAGCTGGTCCGTAAGTTCATATTTTAGTTTCTTTACAAATATGAAGTGACTGCCAGCAGATCCTGGTGATTTGCTACTATTTAGATTGTCAGTTTGCACAACACCTCTTCTAGATTCACACTGATTTGTTGCCATTTCTTTGAAACATCACCTACAAAAAATGTGTCTGACACGGGTACCTCTCCATCATTTTCCACCAAAAAGAAGAAAAGCAAATACTTTTCTGCTACTGTTTGATCTTTTCTGAGTGTCCCTTTTGCTCCCCCCTTCCTCCCTCCAACCACAGTCATCTAGGGGTCCTTTTACTAAGCTGTGGGAAAAAGGGCCCTGCGGTAGTGGTGGGGGCAATTTTTCCTGCACGCCAGGGCCCTTTTTTTCCACAGCCGGTAAAAGTCCCCCCCCCCAAAAAAATGGCCATGCATTGAGATAACTCTTATTGTATGGCCATGCGACAAGGAGCCCTTACCGTTACCTATTGAGATGGCAGTAAGGGCTTCCACAGTAACACAGCAATAACCGGGCTTCATGCAGCAATGTCTGATTACCACCGGGTTACCTCTGTGGTAACCATTTCTGGGGTTTTATCCCCCCAGAAATGGCACATGCTCAACTCAGAACTACCACCGGCAGTCACGTTGGGTCAACGGTAGTCCCGGAAAAGCAAGTGGTAATCCGTTGAGCTTACCGCCGCTCTGTAAAAGGGCCCCTTAATGACCTTATTGACTCCCTTGCAGGATTCTTGATTTTGATATAGCCCAAAAGGTTTTTATTAGTAGTTTTTGACTCTGTGGCTAATTCTTTCCTCACCTACCTTATTAATGTTTTATTTCTAATTTACCAGTGTTTATAAGCCTTCCTGTTGTCTTCATTAGATCCTGTTTTCCATTTTTGCAATGAATGAGGGTGGGGGGGGGGGAGGTTTGGCTTTGATCGACTTTCACAGTACTGTTTAGCCACTCCCAGTAGACAAATGCTCTTCTTGTAACCTCAAGAATCAGACTAGCTGGGGGATCTATAAACATTGCACTGGGGACACTGCCCCATGTCATTTCAAATGAATGCACATCCCTAAGATAGACTAGAGCACTTGTACTCTGATAGCAATGCAGAGCACGATGACAGTAGAGGTATTGACCATGTGAATATCGATGCTACTCTTATCATGTAGGTGCTTTTGAGAAAACTAAACAAATTTTACATAATATAGCATTGACTTAGGGAAAAGTATATCGGGCCATCCTTTGAGGAGCAAAGGGCAATAGGATGACCTCCCTGGGTTCTGCATGGCTGTGACAGTTCCATTCTCTCCTCCACTGATGTCTAACGTCACTGGATCTTCCATGTTACGGAGGGACATCCCCTGTCTTCCATCTTAAGTTCGGGCCTGTTCTGGCTTATTTGCCTTTGGCTCTGCACTTCTTCACAGTCATCAGCGATTGTGTATGACAAACCATCATTAAGATTTCTGCCTCCATGAGCTATTGGATCTCAGTTCATTTTCTGTTTGACTATTAGAAACCTTGGCTAGCACAAATACATGATGATATGGGGAACAATGAATTAATGAACTACTGAACTTGTGATTTCAGTAGGGGGTTTGTTACTCTTGGGATTCATTTACCAACATTAACATTACATTTCCATCTCAAAACCATAGATCGCAACTGAGTTGAGTTGTCAAGTAAATAAAAAGGAAAGGAAGAGAAACAGTGCACTAAGCAGTAAAGGTTTTTAAATGGTGAATTGTTTTGTATAATTTACCCTGAGGAAAATTCCTGTGAGAACTGAAACATTGGTATGTTGAAGCTGTATTAAAGTATGGATTAATTGCTGGAAACCTGGAGTGGCTTTTGTCTCTCACATTGGACTTACTGTTAACATGTTAAAGCTTGTTGATTTCCTTCTTAAATTCCCATTACATAAGAAGAATATAATCTCAGGAAGTGTGCAAAAGCTTTTATCACCACCATGACACTTTCCTATAGACTGTTCGAAGCCTTCTATAATGGTTACTCATCTTTCTTAAAAAAAAATATATGGCTTTGATTGTTCTCCCTCTGAGACTACTTCTCAACTAGAATGTAAGAAAAGAACATTATTTGACTATTCTTCCAAGCTTATTCAGCGTATTCAAGAGGAGAACTGCACAAATCAGTAAAAGTTGGATATTTCTTGTTTACATTTTCATTAGAGTTGAAGCTCTATGAGGTATGGTATACTAGCACATCCAGGGTTGTCCAACCTTGGTCCTCGAGGGCCGTGATCCAGTCAAGTTTTCAGGACTTCCCCAATGAAAATGACTGAAATCTATTTGCATGCAGTGCCTCCATTGTATGCAAATAGATCTCATACATATTCACTGGGGAAATCTTGAAAACCCAGCCTGGCGAGGGCCAAGGTTGGACACCCCTGGAATAGTGATGCGATGTTAACTGTAAAAACTTATTTAAAAATTTAAATAATAATAAATGTAAGAAAATAAGATGTGTCATGATAGGTCAGACCAATTATTTATTTATTTATTTATAACATTTGTGTCCCACATTTTCCCGCATAGAAGTAGGCTCAATGTGGCTTACAGGTTCCGGAGAGGAGAGTACCAACTCCGGGAATATATACAGAGTGGAAAATAAAGTAATAGTAGGTGCAAGGAAGCTGGTAAGGTTCTGGAAAAAAGAGAATACAACTCTGGGACGAATATATAGTAGCATATAGAGAAAAGTAATCCCAGTGAGGCTGATAAGTCTCAGGGGATGGGACTACAGCTTCTAGTGAGCAATACAGAGTAGGATAAGGGTAGAAGTACACTTAATTATAATTGGAGAAGTAATAGGATTATGTGGAAGGGGTATTGTTCATTTCTTAGAACGAAAGATGTTATACATTGTTCATGAATTAGTCCGGGTCTGCTGGGTAGACTTTCCGGAAGAGGTGAGCCTTGAGGTCTTTTCAAAATTTTAGATGGGTGTTCACAGTTCCAATGTTTCTAGGTAATGCGTTCCAGAGCTGGGTGCAAATGTAGGAAAAGCTGGATGCATATATTGATTTATATTTTAGTCATTTACAGTTTGGGTAATGCAGGTTTAGAAACGTTCTTGATGATTCAATGATGTTTCTAGTTGGTAAGTCAATAAGTTCGGTCATGTAGGTTGGGGCCAGACCATTGATTATTTTGTGGACCAGAGTGCAAATTTTGAAAGCTATTTGTTCCTTGACTGGTAGCCAGTGCGGTATTTCGCATAGGGGTTTAGCACTTTCGAATTTTGTCTTTCTTAAAATGAGTCTAGCTGCTATGTTCTGCACAGTCTGGAGTTTCCTTCAGATCTGTTCTTTGCATCTCACATATACGGCGTTACAGTAGTAAACATGTGATAGTACCATTGTTTGAATTACATTACGGAAAGTTTCCCTTGGGAAGAATTGTTTGATCCGTTTGAGTTTCCACATTGCATGGAATATTTTCTTTGTGGTGGCAGAGGCTTGGCTCTCCAGGGTTAGGTTGGTGTCAATAGTAATTCCAAGGATCTTCAGTTTGTCCAATATTGGGAGAGTATGTTTCGGGGTTTTTATGGATGAAGGGAGGTTTGTTTTGGGGTGAGAAGAGAGAATAAGGCAGTGCGTTTTTTCCTTGTTGAGTTTGAGTTTGAATGCTGATGCCCAGGCATCCATTAAGCTTAAACTAGTCTTTATTGCAACAGTGATTTCTGTTGGATTAGAGTTAAACGGTATGTAAATGGTGACATCATCCACATACAGAAAAGGATTAAGATTATGCTTGTATAGGGCATGAGCAAGGGGGGGTCATCATCAGATTAAATAATATGGGTGTGAGAGGTGAACCCTAGGGTATGAGTTTATCTTGTTGGGCAGACTGGATGGACCATACAGGTCTTTTTCTGCTGTCACCTACTATGTTATGTATGAATGTTACTCCGCAATCGGTACTTCATGATGATGATATGTTTGAGTTTGCTTTTACTTGATAAGATATCGTGGTTAGGAAACCCTTGATCCATTTGAGTATATTCCCTCTTATGCCTATCTTGTCGAGTATTCTTAATAGTATATAGTGGTCAACCATATCGAATGCACTTGACAAGTCGAATTGCAAGAGGAGTATGTTTTTACTTAATGCAATTTCCTTTTTGAACTTGGCTAGGAGAGTTACCAGGACGGTTTCCCTACCGTGGAGAGATCTGAAGCCCAAATGTGATTCATGAAGGATTGCATATCAATGAAATGCTTTGATGTCTCCATGCATACCCCCACCCTCCCACTCTGTCAGACTGTCAAAGTAATGCTTTGATGTTTCTCTTATATATACTATCTGCTACCACATTTGCTTATTTCCGATCTGTCGAAGAAGGGCAACCTTCGAAAGCTAATCAAGAAATGTATTAAGTTATGTCCAATAAAAAAGGTATCATCTTATTTTCTTTTCAATGTTTTATTTTGTTTGATTTCTATTGATAACCATGAAGGATTGAGAAATTGTCGATGTATTCAGTAAGTTGTTTAGCTACAATGCTTTCCATCAGTTTGGTTGTAAGTGGGATGGATGCCACAGGTCGGTAGTTGGTGATATCGTTAGTTTTCTTTTTGGTGTCTTTTGGTAATGGTATGAGTAGTATATTACCTTTGTCTTTGGGGAATATGCCATGCTGGAACAAGAGAGGTGGGAGGTAAGTTCAGTGATGAATCGAGCATGTGGGGGGAGGGGGGTTCATTATAAAATTGGGGCAGGTGTCCAATTGACAGTAGGCTATAGAGATCTTATTGGTTGCTAGTGCTATTGCTTCATGTGTGATCTGGGCGAAATTTGTCCAAGTTCGGTCGGCTGGGTATTCTTCTGAGCGTGGGTCTAGCTCATTATGGAAGGTATCAAGATTGGTGTAGTCCTGTGACATATTTTTGCATAGATCGACAATTTTGCCTTTGAAGTAGTTAGCAAGATCATCTGCTGTTGGGATTCCTGATTTTGTTGAGGACACTGGTTTTGTGTCTAATAATTTATCCAGTAGCTTGTATAATTTTTTCATGTCTTTGTAATCAGAACCTAGTTGTTCATTATAGTAGTTCCGTTTGGATTTTTTGATTTCATATTTGTATTTTCTATGTGATTCTTTCCATTTTGATCGTTTTTGTTTTTTTCTCCAGGCTCATTCAAGTTGTCTGGTTCTAGATTTTAATTGTTTCACATTTTCGTTGAACCATGGGGTCCTTTTTGGTTTGTGAATGGGTTTTTTTTTTTTGTAAATGAACTAATTCAGTTAGAACAGTGATACATCTCAATTCCCAATCTGCAAGATAGTTGATGGAATCAGATGGAATAGATCAATTATTGTCGTAAATTGATTGCCAAAATGCAGTTGATCATAATTGATCAAGCCCTACATCTTTAACCCAGTTTGGATCTGTTAGAATTACCAAGGAGATCCAAAAAATGGGTCAAGCCATTCTGTTTCTATCCCTAAATCTACCTTACTATTTATTTATTTATTTATTTATTTATTTATTTATTTATTATTTGTATTTAGCTAAAACCTTTTTCGGTAGTAGCTCAAGGTGAGTTATACATTCAGATATACTAGTCATTTCCCTGCCCAAAAGGACTTAGAATTTAAGGGACTCATTTACTAAAGGACATTAAGCCTAAAGTATACTTTGGATTAAATTCAGTAAATGGCACCCACATTTGGGCGTTGAGTGCTAGCCTATAAACGGTGCTCAGAAGTGGGTGTCATTTATAGAATAGCACATAGCACCAGGATCCACGCCCAACTTTTAGGTGCAAGGATTTATACCAACTGAACCCTAAATTTGGCACAGATACCCCAAATTCTATAACAGTGCGTGCATCTGTAGTGAATGCCCTGACCTGCCCATGCCATCCCATGGATTTGCATGCACATCTTTATAGAATAGCATTTAGCAAGATGTGCATGTAAATCCAAATTGTTGCCAATTAATGCCAATAATTGTTAGCACCCAATTATTAGCGCTAATAGGATTGTTACTCAATTAAATTGAGCACACACCACTTATAGAATTCTTCTGCAAACTGTGCAAGAAAATGCTTACCACAAAATGTGTTAAAGTCTTTTGTGGGAATATCTCCTTTTCTACGCACTAACAATGCATTATGGGACTTATTTTCAAAACAGAAAAACCATCCAAAAAGTGGCACAAAGCATCATTTGGCCATTTTATTTCCCAAAACATCCAAATCACTATTTTCAAAACCCATTTTAAGACGTTTTTCAATACAGTTCATCAGCAGTACAACCAATTCACAAGGGGCGTGCCAGGGGCATGTTGGGGGTGGAATTTAGAAGTTCCTAACACTTGGGACATTTTTCTGCCATAATGGAACAAAACAAAAACATCCAGGGCTACAGTTTAGATGTTTTGGTCTAGACCTTTGTTTATTACGACTAAGTCACAAAAAGGTGCCCTAAATGACCAGATGACCACTGGAGGGATTAAAGCAAGAACTCCCCTTTCTTCCCCAGTGGTCACTGACCTCCTCCCACCTCCCAAAGATGTGAAAGAAACAGTACATACCAGCCTTTATGACAGCTTTAGATGTTATGGCATTTAGAATGCATATAAATGAGTTGAATACTAGCATATATATGCATGCATATGCATAGATGTGACTAATTGCCAACGCATCAGCAATGCATATCTGCATTTTATAAATGTAAACTGCTTTGGCTGTGCCACAGAAATGTGGTTTATCACATCCATGAGCCTTCGACCCTTATTCTCTTACATGGTATGATAGTGTGCAGTTTGAATATGGATAGGTACACATTTACATGAATAGGTGATAGACTACTGTAATTAAGAAGTAGCCTAGTGGTTAGTGCACTTGGCTTGACATCCAGGGGTGTCTGGTTCAAATCCTACTGCTGTTCTTTGTGATCTTGGGCAAGTTACTTAATCCTCCACTCACCCAGTTATAAACTTAGGTGTCCTTTTACTAAGGTGCGCTGAAAAATGGCTTGCTGTAGTGTTGGCGTGGGTCTTGGGCACACACAGAATCATTTTTCAGCGCTCCTGTAAACAATGCCTTTTTAAAATTTTTGCTGAAAATGGACATACGGCAAAATCAAAATTGCTGCACATCCATTTTGGGCCTGTGACCTTACCGCCAGCAATTGACCTAGCGGTAAAGTCTCACACGGTAACTGGGTGGTAATGACCTATGCATGCCAAATGCTACTTGGCGCTCATCCGATATGCGTGTCTGAAATAAATTTTGGCTGCGCATATCAGACGCAGCAAAAATGAAATCACAAGACTCACGTAGCCATGCGGCAACTCCATTTTGGCGTACGTCGGGCACGCGTAGAGCCTTACGCGGCTTAGTAAAAGGGCCCCTTAGATTGTGAGCCCTCTGGGGACAGTGAAATACATAGTGTACCTGAATATAATTCACCTTGATCTACTACTGAAAAGGTGTGAGGTAAATCCAAATAAATGCACACATATGTGACTATCTCTGGGAAGAGGTGACTAAAGTATCCAGAAAAAAATGAGGTTTTAATTAATTCTATTACAGCATACAGGGGGTCTTTTACAAAGTGGCGGTAAGCTCAACGCTAATCCAGAACTACTGTTGGCCCATCATGGACACCGGTGGTAGTTACAGTTGGAGCGAGTTCCATTTCCGGTGCTCCAGAAATTTTTTTCTGTAGTGCGGCGCTAACCCAGTGGTAATTGGGCATTGTTGCTCGCTGCCTGGTTACCACTGGGTTACCACGGCAGCCTTTACCACCACCTCAGTGGGTGGCGGTAAGGGGTCCCTGCCGCACGGCCACACGGTATGGGTTATCTTACTGCATGGCCATTTTGGGGGGGGGGGGGGGATTTTACCCGCTATGGTAAAAAGGGCCCTGGCACAAGGGAAAAATGGCCCCCACCACTACCGCATGGCCCTTTTTCCCGCAGCTTAGTAAAAGGACCCCACAGTTCCATCCTTCTATGTGAAAAAATTAAAAAGTTACAGAAGTTCAAACATGTAACTTTTACAAACTGCTTAAAGACCCATTTTCAGCACAAAGGGCCTTTAAAAACAAAAGGGAACACAATTTTTTCATTTAAAAAATCCTTTAATAGTGAATTTTGATTGAAGAAAGACCCGACACGGGCCGTGTTTCGGTGCCACCGCACCTGCGTCAGGGGTCACACCAATGACAAAGGAAGATTCAATAGACCAATTTCAAAAGGCTTTGCACTACATTTCATTCGGAGGGAATATATCACACAGAATTTTGGAAAACATCAGCCTTTTGAAATTGGTCTATTGAATCCTCCTTTGTCATTGGTTTGACCCCTGAGGCAGGTGCGGTGGCACCGAAACACGGCCCGTGTCGGGTCTTTCTTCAATCAAAATTCACTATTAAAGGATTTTTTTAATGAAAAAATTGTGTTCCCTTTTCTTTTTAAAGGACCTTTGTGCTGTTTTTTTGTGCTTGGTCATATTTTTGTACTTGGTTCCCTCTCTTTGTTACTTTAAAGACCCATTCTCAACATTTTGGATCAGCTATTTTTATCACCTTTTCCCACAGATGGTCACATATCTCCAGAATCTAAGCTCTATGGTTGGCTTAAGTGCTCCCATTTAAATGTATACTCCTGTATATATCTAGTAATACAAGTATTCTATAGAGTAAAGTAGGTGCCTATTTCTCTTTATAGAATAGACACCCAAATGTAGGTGACCTTTTATAGAATTGTTCTCCATGAGCGCAGTTATTTACATGCATTAAGGGGGTCTTTTACAAAGCACCGGTAAGCCCAACGTGGGCTTACTGAACAGTAAATTGGGACTACCAACGGTCCAACGCAGGTGCCGGCGGAAGTTCTGCTCCTAGTGTGTGCCATTTCCGGGGGAAAAAGAAAACCCCCGGAAAGGGCTTCTGTGGAGTAAACCAATGGTAATTGGGCATCGCCACATGCTGCCCAGTTACCACCAGGTTACTGCGGGAACCCTTATCGCCACCTCAGTGGGTGGCGGTAAGGGCTCTCCACCACATGGCCACATGGTAAGCGTTCTCTTACCACGTGGATATGTTTATCTGGGGGTGTTTTACCCTCTACGGTAAAAAGGGCCCTGGTGCATGGGAACAACAGCTCCCGCCGCTAGCACAGGGCCCTTTTTCCCACAGCTTGGTAAAAGAGAATAACACATGATTTTAACCACCTAACACATTTTAAGGGGCTCTTTTGATATGACATCTTAATGCAATTATCCAAACATGGCCATTTTCAAACCAGAAAAATGTCCAACTTTTTGTTTCGAACATGGCCATTTGCTAGGCGTTTTTGTGTCCAGTGCGTCTATATTTTAGGGCCATTTTTGAAAAGAAAATTAAAGGAAAAAATGCACAAAAGTAAGTCACTTGGATGTATGAGGGGGCAGCATTCTTAGTATAATGGCCACGCAGACATCTCAGTACAGCAGTGGGACTCCCTAGGGGGCACTGCAGTGGACTTCATATAAAAGCTCCCAGGTACACATTTCACCATTACCCCCTTATATTGTATGGTGAGGCCTCCAACATTCACCAAAAACCTATTGTACCCAACTCTACACCACTACAATAGCCCTTAGGCCTGCAGGTGTCACCTATATGTATGTACAGTAGGTATTTAGTGGTATACATAATAAGTAATGCCATACTGGGAAAAGACCAAGGGTCCATCGAGCCCAGCATCCTGTCCACGACAGCGGCCAATCCAGGCCAAGGGCACCTGGCAAGCTTCCCAAACGTACAAACATTCTATACATGTTATTCCTGGAATTTTGGATTTTTCCAAGTCCGTTTAGTAGCGGTTTATGGACTTGTCCTTTAGGAAACCGTCCAACCCCTTTTTAAACTCTGCTAAGCTAACCGCCTTCACCACTTTCTCCGGCAACGAATTCCAGAGTTTAATTACACGTTGGGCGAAGAAAAACTTTCTCCGATTTGTTTTAAATTTACTACACTGTAGTTTCATCGCATGCCCCCTAGTCCTAGTATTTTTGGAAAGCGTGAACAGAAGCTTCACATCCACCTGTTCCACTCCACTCATTATTTTATATACCTCTATCATGTCTCCCCTCAGCCGTCTCTTCTCCAAGCTGTATAGCCCTAGCCTCCTTAGTCTTTCTTCATAGGGAAGTCATCCCATCCCCGCTATCATTTTAGTCGCCCTTCGCTGCACCTTTCCCAATTCTACTATATCTTTCTTGAGATGCGGCGACCAGAATTGAACACAATACTCAAGGTGCGGTCGCACCATGGAGCGATATAATGGCATTATAACATCCTCACACCTGTTTTCCATACCTTTCCTAATAATACCCAACATTCTATTCGCTTTCTTAGCCGCAGCAGCACACTGAGCAGAAGGTTTCAGTGTGTTATCGACGACGACACCCAGATCCCTTTTTTGGTCCGTAACTCATAACGTGGAACCTTGCATGACATAACTATAATTCGGGTTCTTTTTTCCCACATGCATCACCTTGCACTTGCTCACATTAAACATCATCTGCCATTTAGCCGCCCAGTCTCCCAGTCTCGTAAGGTCCTCTTGTAATTTTTCACAATCCTGTCGTGATTTAACGACTTTGAATAACTTTGTGTCATCAGCAAATTTAATTACCTCGCTAGTTACTCCCATCTCTAAATCATTTATAAATATATTAAAAAGCAGCGGTCCTAGCACGGACCCCTGAGGAACCCCACTAACTACCCTTCTCCATTGTGAATACTGCCCATTTAACCCCACTCTCTGTTTCCTATCCTTCAACCAGTTTTTAATCCACAATAGGACATTTCCTCCTATCCCATGACCCTCCAATTTCCTCTGTAGTCTTTCATGAGGTACCTTGTCAAACGCCTTTTGAAAATCCAGATACACAATATCAACCGACTCCCCTTTGTCCACATGTTTGTTCACTCCTTCAAAGAATTGAAGTAAATTGGTCAGGCAAGATTTCCCCACACAAAAGCTATGCTGACTTGGTCTCAGTAATCCATGTCCTTGGATGTGCTCTGTAATTTTGTTTTTAATAATAGCCTCTACCATTTTCCCAGGCACCGACGTCAGACTCACCGGTCTATAATTTCCCGGATCTCCCCTGGAGCCTTTTTTAAAAATGGGCGTTACATTGGCCACCCTCCAATCTTCCGGTACCACGCTCGATTTTAAGGATAAGTTGCATATCACTTATTTTGGAGGGCTCACACGTTCCACCACAAATGAACCAGGGTGGGAAATAGGCCTGGACCCCTTTTCTACAGTCCACTGCAGTGACCACTAGGCTACTCCTGGAACCTTATTGTTGTTGTAAAAGGAATGGCCATAATATCTGAAGCTGTCATAGAGGCTTGTATATATTGTTACATCTTATGGAGTGGGGGGGGGGAGGGGGGTAGTGACCACTAGGAGAGTAAGGGGGTTATACCTTAATCTCTCCAGTGGTCATTTAGGTGACTTTGGTCACTTAGGGGTCCTTTAACTGGTGGCGGTAAAAGGAGGCCTCGGCGCATGGCAAACCCATGCACCAATGCCACTCCAGGGGTCCTTTTACTGCTGCTTGGTAAAAGGACCCCTAAGTGGCCAAAGGGCGCCTAAATGATTTTTTAAATATTTTTTTAATGGAAATGACAGTGCTGTGCGGCCATTTCTGGGGGGAGCCCATAGGAGGCACTAAGGACTCCTGCGCTAACCCAGCAGAAACCAGGCAGCATGCGGCGCTGCCTTATTACCACCGGGTAAGTCCCCAGCACTAAAAAATTGTAAATAATTTTTTGGCACTGGAAATACTGTGCGGTGGGAGTCAGCACTATCGCTGGGTTCCCGCAGGAAACCCGGTGGTAGGGCTGATTTGCCATGCGCCAAGACCACAGTAGCCCTAACGTGGCTTGCTAAAAGGGTCCCTTAGTCATCATTGAAACAGGTCTAACAAAAAAATAATAATTTTGGCCCTAGATGCTTTCATCTTGTTCCATTATTGCAGAAAAAGTCTATCTTTCAGTGTCACCCATGTCTTGCCCCAAAAATGTCCCCAACAAAATTATTGCTAGTAACATTTTCATTCTCAGACATAACCAGCGGAAAGTCTTATGCAGGCTGAGATCTTATGGTGTTTACAAACTCAAAACTACAAACACTTTTAATAGGGAGAGATTAGCTGCCCAAATACACAGACATGTTAACAAAAACTCTGTGAGGTCATTGAGGGTGTTTTAATAACTTCCTTCAAAGTCAAGGTTATGAGGTGTCAAAATCTGTAGTCAATTTGGAAAAATAAGACACATATTTCTTCACATTTCTTCAGGCTTGTGCATGGAGGGTGGGGAAAATTTGACATATGTTCTAAGTAGACATAAAGAAAATCTATATTTTCCCATCAAAATGAATCAGCCTGAAATCCTCCTGATTCAAGATTGAATTTTACTACATTTCACATTTCTTAATCAAAGCCAATCAGATCATGTAATTTGTGGTGTACAACCCTAGTAATGCAAGTATTTCCTCTGTCTAAATGGCTTGATCAACCCTTGAGAAAAAAGGAAAATACGTAGACAAAGGTAAGGAGCTTGTTTACAGGTTGATTTTTATTTACAATTATATTGAAGTGTAAATTATTATTTTTTTTTCATTTTTCATCATTGAAGGAAGCACAAATTGTTAGTCTAGAGCGCTTTTGCTGACAGTTCTGGTTGCAAAAAAAAAAAAGACACAATGAGAGAGAATTTCAAAAATACTAATAAATAATTTAACAATGACCAGTAATTAAATTAAAAAAAAAACCTTTCCAATCTACACGCATACATACATGTACACCAAGTGGTTGGTTATCAACATATAACACTCAAAAAAAAGAAATACAAAACCTAATGTGAAACATAAATGATTAGATATGAGATAGTATATTCAATATTATTTATACATTAAACAAATTTTAGCATACATCTACAAAATACTACATTCGATAACATAAATACAGAATATATATATGTGTGTATATATATACATATATATATTTATTTATATATAAAATATACAAGTAGTACACTCATACACAGGTAAAAAAAAATGATGCTTAATTAAAATGTATTCAAATGGAAAGTGTTGTGGGGTCCCTTCACAGTTGCTAATGACAAAATATATTTTGTGCGTAATTGACCAGTGGTTGGCTTGTTTCTGTTAAAAGATGTTCAATTGTTCTTACTAAATGACTCCCTGTTGTTCAAGCTTAGGTTACAGTGGATGTTGGCCACACTTTGAATGCTATACCAACATGACTTTGTCATGAAAAGAGCAGGCGAGGCCTTCATTCTACAAGTTCCCAAGGTGCATATATGACTTTTAAACATCTAGAGGTATTTGGCCTGAGGTATGTTTTCTTGCGTTGCTAAGAATATATTCCAGGTCATGGAACATTTGGCTATCTTTCCATTGATTTCTATTTATAAGTTAGTCCAAGTCCTCTTAATTTCTGAAATAAACCTCAACTAAACAATTGAAATGGCATACCAAGCTATTAACATTTAGGGGCCTTTTTTTTACCAAATCGTGCTAGCAATTCCCACGTGACAATGTTGATGAAGCCCACTGAAAGTGAATGAGCTTTGTCGGCTTTGCTGCGCCTGGAATCGCTAGCGCAATTTGGTAAAAGAGTCCCTTAATGCTGTGTGAGTAGATTCAGGGGGAAAATTATCAACATAGGCCTCCATTAAGACATGTTATTTTTGCAGTTAACCCCAGTTATTAGTAACCAGATCTTATTTCATAAAATGAGACCTGTATGAGTTAGTGGTAAAATAACGCATTATAACAGTAACCCACATTGAAAAAAGCCCCTTAGTGTAAAGGACAACAGAACAAGCATCATTTCCATTTGATGAGTACAAAGTAACGTGTTTGCATTTAATGAGCAGGCATTAAATTGTATTTAAGTTCAAGAGCTGGATTACAAATAGTGGTGCTGTTTTTTAATTAAATTTTTTTTTGTTGGGGTTTATATTTTTAGCCTTTCTGTAAAATATCTGGCAAACTGCTCAGTACATTTTCAGAAGTTTAGTGTTTATCTGGTTAAATCAGTGTTCTACTTACAGTTGCTTGCATGTAAAGCATTCTATAGCGTGATTGGTGTTTTAAAAATATAGAGTTGGGGGTCGATATCCAACATAATTTAACTGGCCAGAAATGGCTCCTGGTTGGTTAAACCACCTTTTTTGGGCTACCTGGTAATTTTCAGTGGCATTTAACTGGTTAGTGCTGCTGAAAATGACCGGCAAGCGCCAAACTCAAACTCAAACCTGGATATTTTGGGGGCATTCCTGGGGCGGGGTTAGAACTTGACTGGTTAAGTGCTGATATTCACAACTTAACCGGCCAGATTTATGTAACTAGGACCAAGTCAGTCCTATCTTAATGCAGTAATCCATGTATGGTTAAGTAAAGAATATCACATGTAACTGGCTCCGCAAACCTGGAAATTCAATGCCAGTGCCCAAAAATAGCCTGGCATTGAATTTCTAGGTTTAGCGCCAGTGGCGGTCAGCAAAACACTGAATATCGGGCCCTTGAATACCTGATGATCAAAAAATCAAACCGTCTTATTGTCAGAGCTCACTGAAAAATAGAAATTATTTATCTGATAGTAGTAGCAGAGTTAAGCCAAACTTATGTGCATATCTGCCTTTTTAAAATACCCCTGAAGGCAGGCAGTAACACTTGCATATATCATAGACATGCAAAATGAAAGAAATGGCTTATCAAATGAATCCATTTGAGCAATTTTCAAACTGTTCAATCTGGGGCAATGTCCATGGATACATTTTACTCCCCTCCAACCCCTCCCCCAATGTTGAGGACTTTTGCCAATTTTAAAAGTACCAGTATGCACCTCTACACTTTGAAACTTGCTCTGAATACTTGGCATTGGCACCTACTACTTTAGTCATGGAAAACAACAAGAATAGAGTTTTAAAAACTGCAATCAAGTTTTATTTCTCTCCCCTGACCTAAATTAGACACACTGTAGAACACTGCTTTTCATTATATTGGGAGAGGGCAAGCTCAAGACATCCAAGTCTACTGTTCATACAGAAATGGCTTTGAAAATTGTCCTCTTGATACAGTTGTGTGCTGGAGCAGGCTCTCACAGGCTCGCAAGAGCCGGTTGTTAAGTTTTTAAGAATTTTGGGAGCCAGTTGTTAAAGTAGGGCCCTCCATGGCTACTTTAACAACTGGCTCCCAAAATGTGGGCATGGGCCCCCTGCTGAATTCTCTTTTACTTTGCTGATGGGGATGCTGAGCCCTGCCAGCCAAGTAAATAGACTACTGCTGCTCCCCGCTCCTTGTTTCCAGCTCTGGGCAGCAGGCTGGGACTTCTCAAGCATGTAAGAGAAGTTCCAGCATGCTGCTCAGAGCAAGACGTTGAGAGTGGTGGCAGTCCATTTATTGGCTGCCAGCAAAGGTATGCCTAGCTTGCCCGCACGAAGGGAGAGAGGAGAGAGAGGAGAGAGAGGCAAGTGTTGCTCCCCCCCCCCCCCCCTCGGCCACTGCTGACCCTTCCAACTGCAGAGCTGGCTACATCCGGAGAAAGAGCCTGTTGTTAAAAATTTACCAGCACACCCCTGTCTTGATACATGAGAAACCAAAAAGCCAAAGGACTATAAAACTTCTAAATGTATCAGTATCTAGGTAGAAATGTCCTGTAAGGTATCTTCCATTTTGTGCCTATGGCAAAACTTGAACTACATCTGGTCTCCATTGCTTTACTAGAAATGCAGTTATTTTGATATTATCCCTGCATACTGCCAACATAGAATGGCAAATATTTGTACAATTTACAAAAAAAAAAGAAAAGAATAGAGATATACCACATGGAAGTATCTTTTCCCATGAATACCTACAGAGCTAACACTGAAAGGCAAGGGGATGTATTGGGGCTTCCCAAGCTTGCCCTGATGGGGACATGGAAACTAACTGGGTTTAGGAGAAACATCTGCATACTTTGAATATATTGTGTATGTAAATTTATCTCATGCATATTCACTGGGCCAAATTCTATAAATGGCATCTTAAACATCAGTGCCATAAAACCATGTGCTTAGCGTGATTCTATAAACTACGCCTAAAGTTAGCTATAGTTTATAGACAAAGCTAAGCAGCCATTCTTGTGACTTAAATTTAGGTGCATCCATTTAGGTCACCTATACCCAAGCCTAAATACCTGTGCCTAACTTAGGCGTAGATCAGGTGTATTCTATAATAGTATACGTGGTGTATTTTGATACAAACATGACCCGCCCATTCCACACCTATGGCCACATCCCCTTTTAAGCTACACACTTTAGAGTTTACACTCACCATATTATATAGAATATGCCTAGAAAGTTGTGCGTGTAAATTCTAATCGAAGCCAATTCGTGCAGCTAATTGGTTATTAAGTACCAATTATCAGCACTGATTGGCTTGTTAATCAGTTAAGTTGCATTAGCAATTTGGCCAAATTAGCATGCACAACTTAAGGCACCATTTATAGAATTTGGGGGATTGTGAATATCCTGAAAACCCAACTGACTGAAATTCCCCAGGACAGATTTGGGAAGCCCAGGTTGGTTATTGTAGTTGATGCAATTTTATTATTCCAGCAGAGTTTTGTGAAGTAGAGTTGATAGGTTTTAAGTAAAAGGCCCCCAAGGAAGAGCATGCTAAGATCCAACATATCAATCTTTGATTTGATGATAGTTTCATGAATATTCTTGCCACTAAGGCTATAATACAATCCATCACATTTTGCTTAATTGCATCTGGTTGTTTTTCTCACTCAATTGGATTCTTCTCTAGGTCAAGTGAGCATTTACTGAAGCACTGTTGGTAACTCTTGTGATATATGCGTTCTTGAGAAGGGTTAATTTCCTAGAGAAAATGATCATTGCAAGGTAAGTATAATAAGCAGCTGTCCTGACCTCTAGATTTCAAACTCCCACATGAGCAATCACTGTGGTTTCAGTGAATATGCCAGATGCTATGATTCTGTGGGCAGGCGTTTGTCAATTTTACATCTTGTAAGATATTGCGGCGGTAAAGTTCATTATGCATTAGCTTCATTCAGTCACTGACATTTCCCTTGACAATAAGAGAGTAAACCAGAAATCATGAAGGCCAGAGGTCACCATATAATCTTTTAGTGCAGGTCCCAGGTTAAAACCACAATGATCACCCTCCAGTGAGATAATTCCTACTACTCATAACGGTGATGCTTATTTTGTTTGAATGAACTTTGCCCTTTATGAAATATTGCTAGGTTTCCTGTCTATGTGTGATAACATCAGCTAAGCATCCATGGATTTTATATTGATGTGTATAGGAGAATATGTAAAGTCCAGTTCCATGAGTGATATGCATTTCACCACTGAAAATGCAGACCAGTAAATAAATATAGTGGACCCAATGTTCATAGCCATTTAAACTGCCAGGAGAGGATCCTGGCTATTTAAATGACTTGCCCTGGGCTATCCCATGGAATTTGACTGGTTAGTGCTGCTGAATATTCTCGCTAACTGGCCATCCCCTAACTGGCTAGATTGGGGGCGTGGCATGGGCAGAGTGCAAACTTAGCTAGTTAGTGGCAATTTTGAGCTCACTAATGGTCTAAGGAGTCCTTTTAGTAAGCCTGTGGTAGTATAGGCACATGTTTTTGGCACGCACAGGGCAGTTCTTACCATGAATGGGAAAAAGGGATTTTTTTCAAAAGACCAGAAAAAGGGCCTGCGTTAAAACTGAAACCAGCGTGTGACTATTTATTTCCTGAGCCCTTAATGCCACTCATTGATCTAGTGGTAAGGGCTCATGCACTACACATGTGGTGATCGGTTGGTGTACGCCAACTGCCGATTAATGCCAGAAACGTTGCGTGTAGTAGAAAATAAAAAATAATTTGTCCCACGGTATGGGCGCACGCCAAATCTGAAATTATCGATGGGGGGTGCGCTACCCTGGCAATAGTCTCATTTTGATGCACGCTGCATGCGCATAGAGCCTACCACGCTTTTGTACAAGGGCCCCTCAGTAACCACATAAAATTAGGACAGCAAAAAGGCTGTCATAATTTAATGCGGTGAAGGTAACCGGGTGCTGGTCTGAATATCGGCTGGTGCCCAGTTAACTTCCGGGTGATTGTTGAGACCCAGATATTCAATGCCAGGAGCCACACATGCCCTGGCATTGAATATCCAGGGTCAGATGCTGCTTACTGCCACGGGCTGAATATCAGGTGGTGTATGTTTTTTGACTGGAGGAATTGCCTAGTGGTTAGAGCACCAGTCTTAATATCCAGAGGTGGCTGGTTCAAATCCCACTGCTGCTCCCTGTGATCTTGGGCAAGTCATGTCACTCTCCATTACCTCATGTACAAAATTAGAGACAAATACCCATTATACCTGAATGTAACTCACCTTGAGCTACTACTGAAAAGGTGTGAACAAAATCTAAGTATTAAATATATATATATATTTATTATCCGGCCTATCCACAGTTCTAGGCAGCATACAATAAAAACACACATAAAATGGGTCTGTCTGTCAGTGAACAGCAGAACACACATGAGCTCCTAGCCAGGGGAGTTGCACTGCTAATGCATCCGCTCACTGTGTCTAGTGGACTCATGGACTGAAACGAGATTCCATGTGAGAGAAAGACAATGGGACATCGAGGGGAATATTTTACTGGGTTACATTCACCTAGTATAGGAAAAGGCACTCTATCTAACAACATCAGACTCAACCTCTTTCAAACAGGATATTGAATAACAGATATCTATCTTCATGGTTCATTTGGAGACAAAGATATGAATTTGAACTGTTGATCACCTAGTGAAAATTCTGTAGTAACCCAGGACTGACCGTGCTGCATTTTGGTTTTAATTTCTGCATAATCTTGTAGCACTATTTCAGGAAGGAAACAAGGAACTTCATTATTTCCAATTGAGAGCTCCATAATTCAGGTTCTACAGAACAAGGTCAACACTCTAATCTGATTACCACTCATGCCAGTCATTCACTCTTTGCCAAGTCATATGCTTCATGGTTTCTAGGTTGGCCTTCTTCCACTTAGAACATAGGGAAGAATGGTGCTACATTTGCTTCAGGAAAGTAAATGCATGTGCCTAGGCCAGAACAACATTGATGACATTGTTAACATTCAGATTGGAATGTATCAAAAATTACAAGGCATCACCAAAGGAACACCACAGGCAATTCTTACCATATAGCACCAAGTCATTTGAGCTTAATTTTGGAATTCCTGTTCCTTCTGAACATGCTCCCAATGCACATGGAAAAATGGTGGTAGGCACCTAAATTACTGTGAAAGGTATTATAAAATGCCCGTCCAAGAGTCTTTTTGCATAAAACAAGGTAGACACATTTATAATAAACTGGTGTGTGTTTATATTTACAATTCTACTTATGTTTTTGGTACCTAGTATGATTCTAGTAAGATACCATTTGTTGAATTGACTGGATGAGCCCCTGAATTACCAAAACTTTGATAGGTCTATACCAATGGATAGTAAAGAAGCCAATATTCAACAACGTTGAGTGCCTAAATTTAGGCAGCTATAGTAAGTTATTCACCTATTTTTAGCCAAACTTAGGCTCATGCATTTTCAAAACTAAGTCCTTAGAGTCATTGAAAATAGGCCCTTTGATTTAAAAGATTAAAACTGAGGCCTAGATTTAGACCTGCTAGTCACTGGCCTAACTTTAAGCAACTAAGTTAAAAGCCTAGAGTTGGAAATCAGCACTGAATGCCTAACTTCATTTCCCATGATTTGGCCTCTCTAATTCCACCTACATTATTGGAGCCTAAATTTAGAAGCTTAGAAAAACAGGTACCTAAGTTTAGGTGGACAAGTCAGGAACATTTTCAGTTTTCCAGATCTAAGGACTTTACTCCTTAAAGTCAGGTATATTGATCTTTTTAATTATCAGCCTGTAAAGTACAACTTTTATCTCTACAAGGAATCCTATAATGTGATACTAGATAGCATTCTCTTAGAAAATCAAATTATACATGGATTCTGGTATTTATTTTACCAAACATTTTGAATGGTAATAGAGAAGCATTATCTGCTAGGGATGTCCATTTGTTTGAAACAGCATGGGAATTGTTAACAGCATTTTACAGGTAATTTCATATTGTTTTAACCTCAAAATGACAAGGACCCCTCCCCTGAAATTCAGGGTTTTCCTGGGTTCTCCATAGTGCCCACTATCACTCAGATAGTGCATCCTATTCTCTAATATTGCACAGTATTAGAGAATAATGTACACTACTGCACAATAAGGCACACTATTTGAGCCATAGAGTGCACTATGGATGAGTTCTAACTGCAAACATACAGGTGATGCAGGGGCAGACTGAACATTAGAGCAACAGAGTAGTAGTGTTCAAGGGCCCACAGCAGTAGGAGGCCCAATATCCCCTAGCTTCCATCTAATTTGGGGGCCTATGACCCTTATTGTCCAAGGGCCCAGATCACTGTTATTCTACCCCTGAGGTGAAGACTGATTATTCCTTTGCTGCAAAGTGGACATCTATGATAATACAGGCTATTCCTTCTGTTTTTCTGCTGCCAAATGCTTTTGAAAAGCTTGCCCGAGGATTGTTCTGGCTTGTTTATTTGTTGTTACCCGCTTTGAACTTCGAGATGTAAGCAGGATATAAGACTAGATAAAATAATCCCAGAATAAATAAATCTCAAATACCTTCTTAAAATTGCCATGCCCACCATAGAAAGATTGGGGAGGCAGCTCTAGCTTGAAAAGAAAGTCTTTCTACATTGCCTGATAGTAATGTAAAAATATATCAGAAACTGTGTGCTACCTCTTTACCAATTTGCAAAATGAAGATGCAAGCAAAAACACATTGGCCCTTTCTGCTGAAATAATTTGGCAGTGGATAGAGAACTGAGTGAAACTCATTAGAAATTATAGCCTAAGAATAGGAAGAAAATCTATGAAGACTGAAAAACCTAATTATCAGGCACAGTATACTCGGTGTCTTTATAACTCATTTCCAGTTCACTTTCATTATGGCTTTGCATAACCTATAATTATTGGCATTTCACTGGAAAACAATCAACCACGCAATGTTCTCTATCTTTCATCCTTAACCAGTGCCTTCCCATCTACAGAAAGCCTTGGCTACTATTTTGTGTTTTCTGCTAGAAGATATTCTGCATCACTGAATGGGGGAGGGGGCACAAAGTTTCACCATCAGGTAGGAATATGAATTCTCCTGTCTCAGCTAAAGATTGTACCAGAACTTTGTGGTCTCTGTAAGGGGAATTGTATAACAGGGTCCCTATGTCAAATTTCCAAAAATGTGTCTATTTTATAAAAGGCTGATCTCTGCATAATTCTGGAAATCTGATTTTCCAAACAGCTGAAAAGCTTTTTCCAATTCCTTACAATACGGCAAAAATCAGGTGCTAATGATCAATTCTTGATGTTAATTGGCACCAATTAGGATTTGCACTTGCATCTGGCTGAGGCTATTCTATAATACAGTGCGCCTAACTCCCTTTGCATGTATCTCTGAAGGGAGCATGTCCATGGGAGGAGCATGAGCATGTCAGGGGTGTTCTGAAAATTTGCGCACATAGAATACTGGGTCAGTGCATCTAACTTGGGTGCCAGCATTAACACCAGGTTTGACACATCTATAGAGCACTTTTATTAAGATGCAGTAAATGGGGGCCTGCTCTAGCATCAGCACTTGTTTTTGATGCACGCTGAGGGCCCCTTTTAATGCAGCAGGTAAAAGGCTGTCTTTTTTTGAGGAAAAGAAATGGCCATATGGTAAGTGAAACACTTACCACATGGCCATTTCAGGGGGGGGGGGGGACACCTTACCGCCACCCATTGAGAAGCCACGGTGCTACAAAAATTGAAAACATTTTTGTAGCATCAGAAATGGCGGGCTCTAGGGGTGAGAACTACCGCCAGGATCCTGCGGTAGTTCCAGTTTGGCGTGCGGCAAGTCCATTTCCGCGTGCCAACCTTTTAATAAAAGAGCCTCATAGTAAGGCACAAGATTCATGTTTAAGCGCTATTATATTAACCACCCTGTTCACTAAGCCACGTTAGAGGCTGTCACATGGCAATGCCAACACAGTCCATTCAAAGTAAATGAGCTGTGTTGGCGCATGGCAGCTGTCTGCGCAGCTTAGTAAACAAGAAGGTAAGAGCATGCTCTTTACAGAATAGCACTTAGTGTTGATTTTTTCCAGCGCCTAATTTAGAGCGCCATTTATAGAATCTGACCCATGGTGTCCAATGTGAATGAACAGAAAGAGTTTTTTAGCTATTCAGAAGATTAGATTTCCGGAATTATGCAAAGATCAGCTTTGTTAGATGATTCAGACACAGTAGGAATTATTGGACTGATCTTTTAGTTTTATATAAAAGACTGACATAGAGCTAAACTTATAGAGTGTTTTATAAAGTCAATATAGTTGCTTATGTCCCTTTGTAAAATTGGAACCCAGAGCTATCCTTAGTAGTACACAAATGATCTTACACAGATCTGAACCTGCTTTAAAGAAGGCATAAGTAAGTATGTATACTCTATCCCTCTAATTCTTTAAACTTCTGTTCTTAAATTTCCAATTACGGTGCAAATTTGCTCATGTAAGTTACAGAATTAGATCAGTTACATGAGTAACTTACTTCAATAGTTGGTTGTTAACTGGAGTTAACAGCCAATTATTGGCTATAATCAGTAGCAGCCCTACCGGTTGGCCACCTGAGCCGGGGGCCTCAGGAGGCACTCTTTTGAGCTGCATCCACCTCCATGCCTGACGCGCTCTGGCATCGCCCCCTGTCCTTCCTTCCCCAAATTTTACCTTCTTTTCTTGCTTTCCAAAAGTCAGGGTGGCAACTGTTCCCATAAGCTGCCCTGCCACTGACACCTTCTCTCTTACAGCCCACCATACTTCCTGTTTTATCAGAGATGGGGTGGACTGCAGTAGAGAGAAAGGGTCAGAGGCAGGGCAGCGTATTGGAACTGCTACCACCCTGACTTTTGACAGGGAAGGAAAGAAGAGGGGATATGTCAGACTGGAGGGGGGGGGGCAAAGCTGGGGCAGTAGACCTTCTCTTCACCCCAGGTGGCAGACTATCCCCTCGCCTCAGGTGGCAGACTGTCTTGGGTCACCCCTGGCTATAATTGGCTTTAATTGGGACCACATGTGTAATTGCCCTTAGTCCCAAATTCCAGAGTGTATGGAGCTGGAAGGGACATGGGTGGGTTAGGAGCATGTCAGAATACTATCACTCAGTGGCGTTCCTAGGGGGGCTGACACCCGGGGTGGATCGCCGATGAGCCCCCACCCCCCGGCGAAAGGATACCCCCCCCGGCGAAGGAACCCCCCCCCCCTGGGTGCACTGTCCGCTTCGTTCGTTTCCATGCTCCCTCTGCCCCGGAACAGGAAGTAACCTGTTCCGGGGCAGAGGGAGCACAGAACGAACGCAGCGGACATATCATCCCGGCATCTAAACTTCAGCGACCTTTTAGAATTTATCCCATGGTGTATTTGCATATTTTATATGATATATAAGAATATTTTAATCCCACTCCAGTTTTACCCAAACTATGCCTCCAGGAATGCCTAGATACAAATCACATAAAAGTAGACATGTCTTGTGGTGCATCTACTTTTTACACATTCATACCCACACGCAATTTTATGAGAGCCTTGATTCCATATCTAAAACATGCTTTAGACACAGAAAAAACATTATAAAATTACCTCATTTGTAAAAAGGTTTTATATATATAGACTGGAATAAAGCCTTTTGAAAATGGAACCTTATAGGGGGTGGTTTTGCGTAGCTCACAGTGTATGCAGGGTGCCTTAGCCTACGCACACTGACAAAATAACACGTATGTACATTATTTTCCTCCTACAATCTAAACATGGAAGTCTGCATGTACTCAGGGATGGAGCTACGATTGCCGGTGTCCCCATGAAACTATTGGCCAGCGACCCCTGGGGTCTTCTACTGCCACTCTACCTCAGAGCTGACATGAGCCTTTCCTTCACAGGCCCACACTCCTATAATGCTATATCTTGCCCCCCCCCCCCCCGATTACTTCCTGTTGGAAGATGCAGGACACGCAGCGGGGGCCGGGCACCACTGTAAGCAAAGTAAGTGTGGTGCCCT
Source organism: Microcaecilia unicolor (assembly GCF_901765095.1). Taxonomy (NCBI): domain Eukaryota; kingdom Metazoa; phylum Chordata; class Amphibia; order Gymnophiona; family Siphonopidae; genus Microcaecilia; species Microcaecilia unicolor. The sequence goes on along the minus strand of NC_044036.1, from coordinate 273,791,099 downwards.
CTGCCTTGCTTACCTTGCTTACCTTGCTTACCATGTTTCACTAGCCCTGCATATACTTCAGCTAGGCAGAGGAATACTAGCCAAACTATTTACCTGGGAAAATGGCTGTGAAATTCTCAGTTAACTCTCTAATGGCATTCATGTCATTGTCATTTAGAGTTGTTGAAAGAGGTCTCACAACTGCAAATCACAGGAAACTCTGAAGGCTGTGATACTTTTTAAAGGAGTGGTTCTCAAACCAGTCCTCTAGACTCACCTAGAGTGCTGGTGTTTTGAATATCTATGATGATGATGATGATGATGCATTAGACATATTTTTGTTTTCAAATGCAAATAAAACTCACATCTATTCACAATTTACTCTGAAAACCAGTCTAAATGGGAACCGAGGACCGAGTTGAAAACCACCATGTTAAACAACCAACAAAAGAAGTTGTGGTACACGAGCTTTCAAGACAAGAGAGGTCTATCTTCATAGGCTACAATAACTCCAATTCTCTTCCAGATCATTACAGCTACTAGAACACTGAACAAAGCATTAAAATCCTCACCTTCTGGTGTCAGTCTAACAGGTGTTTTGCAACTTCTTCCAAATCCTCACTTCACAAGCAAAACAAAGACAAATTTAAAGGGAAATGAAATGAGGCAGGAGGGGCATGGCAAATTGTTAAGAGTCTCCAAACATCCATGACTAATTACAGGTGATCATGTCAAAGTTTGAAGAAACATGTTTGAGTATCAGTCACAGGAGAAAAAGCACTGGGGACTCCAATTGCTAAAGTGGTCAACAACTGGTACAAGAAAAGGTGATAGAAAAAGTTATCATAGCTTCCTGTTGAGTAACAATGACTGCAACTGTCAACTCATCCAGAATGATAGCATCATCAAGGGAATAGAATTACCATCAAGGCCCGGGGAGACACTTGAGTTCCTCATAAAGTTGGTGATGTAGGAGACAATCAGAACAGAGCAGTACAATTTAAGAGATGCCAGTAAATGCAGTGGACAAGCAGATCAGAGGGAAACAGCAACACAAGAAATCATGGAGTGGTACAGTGTAGAGAACCTCAGATGGCACCACAAGGTTTATCCAGTATGTCAAGGAAAAAAATTTATTCAAAGACCCGACATGGCCTGTGTTTCGGCAAACACCTGCGTCAGGGGTCAAAATGATGTTAAAATGTGTCTTATCCTCTTGTAGGGTCTACAGTACCATGATACTTGTTACTTTTCATTGTGTACCAGTTCCAAATGTCTACCTTAGCTCTAGAGAAGCAGGCTTCTTCATAAATCTTCTGTTACATAATCCTTCCAGGTCCTAGCTTAGCTTATCCTCCTTTTGTCCTAGGCAAGTTCTCTCAGGCTTTGGGACTCCTCCCTCTCTGAAAACCTGAGAGGAACTGCTCAGGACAAATGGAGAAAAAGCTATGCTAAGACTTGGAAGGATTATGTAACAGTAGATTTGTGAAGAATCCTGTTTCTTGAGAACTAAGGTAGAGATTGAACTGGTACACAATGAAAAGTAACAAGGATCGTGACACCTTACCATTGGTACTGTAGACCTTTACAAGAGGATAAGACACATTTTAACATCACTCTGACTCCTGACACAGGTGTTTGCCAAAACACGGGGTGTGTCAGTTCTTTGAATAAATTTGCTTCCTTGACATTCTGGGCCCACCTGGTTGTTCCATCTGAGGTCCAGTATCGCTCCAGTAAATGCAGTGGACCATTATAGTTGTTGCCTATGGTATGTCAAATAGAAATAAAATACATTCTTATGAGACCTACCCTTTAAAATGCATATATTTCCATAACAAAGACTCTTTTCCACCATTCTGAGATATCCGTAATGAGATTTTCCTTGTATAATGATTAAAACACCTTTAAATTGAAAAGCAAAAGCAGTAAAAATGTGTGTGTGTGTGTGTTTCAATAACTCCACATGGCTTTTTTGTAGCTGCCCGCATTTCCATTCTTCATGCAAAATAGTTAAAAGTAACATTTAATTCCACATGCTTTGCCAGTCAGGACTTGGTTTGAGATTCGGATATTGAAATTAATTACAAAGAAAATGTTAATTTTTTCTCATCTGTTTTATTAAATAAAAGGGTTTTTTTCGGAGGGGGTATTACCTTTAAAGTACCTTCTTGTATCCAATTGTACTTCCAAGTTTCTATGTTTCTCTCCTGAACGTGCAGTCCCTGTTTGAGCTACTACCATTCATCAGATGAAATAGCTGATCCTGCTAATTCTCACTGATGAACCATATCTTAAATATCGTACAATGTGGGGGTTATAAACTAACGAGCTGATCTATGTTTATATAGAAAAAAGTGTATAAGGAAAACAAACGCACAACACCACATTTACATTAATGTCTAACAGATCAAATGCCTGACATTGTCTACAATGAAATGATGATCCATGCAGTACAAAAAAAGGAAGATTCCTCCTGGTTGATAATATTAGTTGTCTTGCTGTCAACCAATGCCAATAGTAAGTGGCTGGTTTTGTATGTGTGTGAATATATATATATATATATATATATATATATATATATATATTTATTTATTTATTTATTTATTTATTTATTTATTTAAATACCCCAAGGAAAGCAATGTCCTTTCACAAAGTCATGTATAAATACTGTTTGTGTTTTCCAGTTTCTATTAAAAAAAAAAAAAGAAGATCCAGGTTATAACTTGGAGTTTTGAGAGCTCATGCTGTTTTGAACATCCTGAAGGAAGTCAATATGTTCTGTTGCTTGTTGCTTTCTTTTTGTCATCGCCCCATAAATGATCTTGGGCAGAAGTGATGGAAGCAATCATGAAAGAAGAACTGGGATGGGGAAGGGGTGAGGGACAACATATGGCTGTAGAGGCAGTACTGGAAAAGAGCTGCTGTGTGCTGCGACGATCCCGGATATTTCTATTTTATTTAACGTTCATGAAGCGAAATAGGAGCTCTGCATTGAATAAAGCCTGTCAATGGGGTTTCCTACTCTAGCCTGCATGGAATTAACTTCTGATGAGGCAAGAAAACAGTCGCTCAGGCTGGTCAAAGAGGTATCGCTGTCCATGTCATGGAATATAGAGTCATTCCCTGCAAAGAAAATGGGAAAATCAGGACTGGTACATTCTTGGCGTAAGAGGATTTACAAGACAGTTTTGGAGGAGGTGTGAAAAATACAGGGCCGAACTGCAAGGTAGGCAAACCTCAGTATGGTATGAGTTTGATGCAATTTTCAAAAATTCTTCTGAGTCTCTGTGGAAATGCACTGAATTTTCTCCAGCCAATCTGGCAAAATAGTTTGACCAGATTTGATGCAAGCTTCTCTTTTGAAAGTTCAACAAACTCATTCATGACCAACTTAGTAAATGTTTCTGCAAACATGACAAAATAAAATATGTCTGTTCTCATGAGGTTCTTCTCAAACAAATTATATTCACTTTTGTATGTTTTTAACCGTGATGTCTTTTTATGATGCATACCTTCTTGCAATTCTTTGGCATAATAATCAAAAACTGAAATAGATATAATAAGTAAAGTTTTAATGGTATTAGTTGGGAAGTGTTCATAGGTGTCACTATGGGGTTGTAAGCCCAGTGATAGAAGATGTAATATGTCACCATTCATAGAGGTACTTTTATCAAGCTGTGGTAAAAAGGGCCCTGCAGTAACAGCAGGGGCTGTTTTTGCCACTCACAAGGCCCTTTTTACTGCAGCGGGTAAAAAGCCCTTATAAAAGACATGGCCATGCAGTAAGATTATTCTTACCGTGTGGCCATGCGAAGGAGAGCACTTACCACCACCCATTGAGGTGGCAGTAAGGCTCCTGCAGTAACCCAGTGGTAACCGGACAGCGCCACCCACCAGGTTAGCAAGGCACTAGAATTTATGGAATTATTTTCCATAGTGCCAGAAATGGCGCACGCTTGAGCCGGAACTACCGCCAGCGGCTGTGTTGGGCCAGCGGTAGTTCCGGGTTGCCACGCAGCAAGCCCATTTCTGTGTGGCAACCCTTTAGCAAAAGGGTCCCTTAATGCAAGAAGAGTCTCATGAGAGCAGGACATACCGTCTCATTAGGAGATGTAGTTATCAATGTGGGCTACTATTAAGATGTGTTATTTTACCACTAACTTGTACTATTTTAGCACAGGTTTCATTTTATGCAATGAGACCTAGCTACTAATAACTGGGGTTAACAGTAAAATAACACATCTTTAACGATAGCTCAGGTTAATATCTTACCCCCTAAATGCTTTTCTTGCTGCCGATGGGAGGTAGGTTGAACAGTGAGGAGTCAAATTGGGCGTGGGACAAGGTAACCCCTTTCATTCTTGTGTAACTTGTGGTGCCCCTATACTTTATGGGACAATCATCAGTCTATGCTCTGCATAAATGACTGAGGTAAAGGATTCTGCTAGCATGTAGTTCCCATAAATGGTCTGTAGCAGTCCAGCTGGCTCTAATTTCCCAATAGTAGATGTACTGGTGCTTTAAGGCACAGTTTAACATTTACAGTGCTGTTTATTTCACAAATAGATCTGGGAGTTACTGCTGTTATGTCATGTGTGCTCTGTAGGGTCTGAATGTCTTTTGGCAGGGTTCTGTTTTATTTTAGAAAGTCTAGAAGTGGAAGGAGAGAGTGCTGTTCCTGTGGTGATATCACAATTTTAATATTTTTTTTATTTATTGTATGGCAAGTTGTAAAGGGACCACTCTACTATTGCAGAATATGGAACGTGTGCTACACAACTGGAGATGCAGGTTTTATTTTGAGATTCTGTCCAATTCTGTGTTGATCCCAGGAAACAGCAAGGCAAATGATCCGCAAACTCCAAAGTGGAAAACAACGAAGCAGATCAGTAGTAAATGTAAATAGACTTTATTAATAAAATTGCACATAGAGTATACTGCCTGACACAGGCCGTGTTTCGCCCAGCAGGGCTGCGTCAGGGGCTACTCAATGATCCTTACTATAAATGCCTTCTAAAAAGTGTGTGTTCCATTACTGGGTCGACAGGATGTACGATGGTTACTAGATGTTGCCCTCAGTTTAATTAATATGGTCTGTGCTGGTTCTTTCTGACCTTTGTGCATTAACCATTATTGGAACGCACACTTTTTAGAAGGTATTTATAGTAAGGATCATTGAGTAGCCCCTGAAGCAGCCCTGCTGGGCGAAACAGGGCCTGTGTCGGGCAGAATACTCTATATGCATTTTTATTAATAAAGTCTGTTTACGTTTACTACTGATCTGCTTCATTGTTTTCCAATTCTGTGTTGATTCCAGACTTCATTCCCATACTGACATGTTGGTTGAATAAGGCAATCAATTATAATGGTAGTTTTATTAGATGGCTCATAAAGAGTTTTCATTACCATTAAAAGAAAACCCCAGAGCGTTCTATGCATAGTGTCTTTTATAACTAAAGGTGTGTGGCAGGACGGGATGTTCTGTGGTGGTGGTGGGTATGATGTGGTAAAATGTGTCTGACTTCCCCTCTTCTGTGCCTAATTTGTCCCCTAATCCAGTAGCACTCCAAATACTTATGTCTAATAACACTACTGAATGTGTAGCTCATTTCCAAAAGCAACAATCTACCAGAATAATGAGAGGAACACTACTAGCTGTATGTGTCCAACACATGGAAATATGCACAGAACTGTGCCACAGAATTTCATGGAAACTCCATTTATACGCCACTCTCATAACTCACTGTTTATGGCAGGTAGTAGCCTGATCTTTGAAAATAGCGCAGAGAAAACATGACTGTATAGATCACATGTATATTTATACCTCTGCGTATAAAACTAAGCAAGTATTTCACTAAAAATAGCAGTGTTTAGTGTCGCTGAAGATATATGTAAACATAGCATCATCACAACAGAAAATCCATTTTAGAAACTTTTGGAAATACCAAGGTTCCACTAACAGCATTTTCCCCATGTATAAGTGACAAATAGAGACATACAAGGGTTGATTTTGCTATGCATGTGTCACTCTGATATATATATATATATATATATATATATATATATATATATATATATATATATATATATATCAGAGTGACACATGCATGTAAATATACAGCAAAAAAAAAAAAAAAATATATATATATGGGGGAAGAGAGAGAGAGATTATATAGATATAAATTATGTACATTTATATACCTGGATGTAAAAGAGCAGCTAGTTAGGGAGATGGCCCCTGAAACTGCAGCTTTGTCTCAAGGGAGATAGTTTTGATTGTCAGAGAAAGTGGCTGCATATCCCCCTCATACACACATTCAAGTCTCAGGTCCCAAAGACACCTTAGCCAGAGGTGAAGAGGGGCTTGGAAGAGGTATAAATGACAACATGGAACTTTTCAAGAGTATATATGTATTGTCATTCTGAAATACAGAATGCATATATATTTTGAAAGAACGTCCAGGCCCCACTGCTTTTTTGTATTTTTAATTCCTCTGCGTTGCTGTCTGTACTTATGAATAATCCATTTCTAAGCTTTCCACATATACTATTTGACATGTACAACTCCACTATTTATATGTGGAAAGAGCACCTAAGAACTACTACTACTACTATTTAGCATTTCTATAGCACTACAAGGCGTACGCAGCGCTGCACAAACAAAGAGCTTACAATACTTAAAGTTATTTTTTTTTAATTAATCTATTCCTTTCTCTGTTTAGGAGAACTCTCTGGTGACACTTTCTCAATACACTTATTTTCTTTAAAAATGTGCAGTATCCCTTCCATAGATCAAATATTTATTCTGTTTTGCCTTTTGTACAAGGTAAAAGAAATTTAAAATATTTCCCCCTTGGTTATGAGGTCGAACCTATATCTTTGTGTTTTCAAATCTATTTGTTTCAGAATAAAGTAAGCGTAATTTTAAAAAGGATTGAGGGAAAACAAGGGGTCCTTTTACTAAGCTGTGGTAAGCACTAAGGTGTACTTACTGCAGCTTAAAATGCCTTACCACAGGGTTGCGCTTAGGCATCCCGTGATAATTTTGGCATCAGTGAGCGGCGCTTTCCATAAAAATTTGATTTTTTAAAGGAGGGTGGGGCAAGGGTGGAGAGTAGGTGTGTTCTGTGCTAATCACCCCCCCAGCGGCATGCACCCGGGGTGGACCACACCTACCGCCCCCCCCCCCCTAGGAACGCCACTGGACATGTGTAAGCACTCCCTAAGTCCACATTTTACCGCAGTTTGGTAAAAGGGCCCCTAAGTCTTTGCCATGCGCATGTGACTCGATGACACAGTTAGTGATCGATCAGGGATGTGACTCCTGACATCTTCTGGAAGTCAAAGCACCTACTTCCAGATTCCATAAAAAGGAGTGTGCAAATTGATGCTTAGTGCCCAAAGTTCTGCACGCTGTTATAGAATAACAGTAGTATGCACTCATAAATTAATATGATAATTGACTGCTAACTGGACTTATTGGCTATAATTGGATTAACTGGTACTAATCAACATGATTTGCAGCTGCACACGCAGCTACCCTTACTCACTATTCTATAACTTGGGTATGAAAATTCAAGAGCACATATCTTCAAAGGGGGTGTTAATATGGGAGAGGCATGGGCGGAGCAGAATATGCATGTGTAGGTTACAGAATATCTGTATTTACACACACATGTGACACATTTAGTTGCCCCCATTTACACCAGCCTTTGAAGTTGGCATAAGTGGGGTTGTCTAAGTGGACGCATGTAAATGCTGACCTTCATGCATACTTTCTGTTATAGAATAGCCACTTAGGGGTGAATTCTGTATATGGTGCCGAAAAAAGCACCTGGAAATTGAGCCTAACTTTAGGTGTGACCATTTGTACCAACTGAAACTTGGTGCAAATGTATGCGCCTACATTGGGTGTGTATCCCAGTTATTCTATAACAATGCACGTAAATGCTAGGAGAATTCCCGTTCCACCCATGACACTCCCATTTCCGTGCCCCCCTTTTTTTTTACTTGTGCGTAAAATTTAGGCACGGATACCGTGCCTAAATTTACACACATAAATTCCAATTAAATCTAATGACTGTCAATAATTTCTTGTTAAAAAGCCAATTATTGGAGCTAATTAGCTCGCTATTCAATTAAATTGCGTATCCAAATTGGGCACGTGCCCAAATTTGCACATGCAAGTTTTGCTGACTTTTATAGAATTAGGGGGTTAGTGTGCACTTTCCCAGCGCCTAAATGTGGGCGCCCTATACAAAATCTACCCTGTAATAACGTAGCAGGTTTTTAAACTAAAATGGGATTGCGACATGGGGATTTTTGTAATATATTATTTTATGTTAATTATTTTGTACATCTTAGGGATGCCTAGCTCTCTTATTGTAAGCTGCATGAACTATTTTAGGTATATGTGGGATATAAGAATTGTATTGATATTTATATTGTTCTTATGATTTTAATTTATTTTAAATTTGACACCACTAAGACGGACAGGCTCTTTCAGATACAGATAAGCTACTAGACCTTGACAAACTTTCAGTAACCATGGGCAGCTTTGAAGATCCAAGGCAGCTGGTACCAGTGGGGGGGGGGGGGTCCCTTGACCTACTTAATTAGCAAAGTTTAACAAAGCCATGAAAAGCAGGTGGGAACATTTCAAAATGAAATCCACCTGTGTATGATTTCTAGCCTGCCACATTCTTAACTCAGTACAAATTTTTCTCTGCACTGCAGGGGTGTAGCAACGGGTGGGCCCACTCTCTGCCTCCTTCCCACCCCCACCCCCACCCTGGACTTATTGCCTACCTAGTCAGGGCAAGAACACAGGATAATGAGAGGAGAACTGGAAGGGGAGTCAACAGCCACACTGCCTAGTGCCCATCTATATTAATCTCAGATCCCTCTTAAAAAGCCCAGTCCTGCTGCTCAGGGCCCTCAAAGAAAACAGAGTCGATCTTCAGTGTGAGAGCATGGCAGCTTCTTTCTGAATGCAATGCTCTGTCCTAAGCCTTACCATAAGGGTTCATGTGGTCACCTGGCATTTGAGGAGGGGTCAGACCCTGCTGAAACGGATCTGTGCTGTAGCTGTTTTGATCCATTGCTACAATTTGCTGCTGCGGCGTTACAAGTGGTGTGTATGATGTCATCATCCCTTCCATTCGATTGGACATTACTTCTGCAGAACAGTGAGAGAATTTGTTTAGCATCTGCTGGTTGGGATGAGAAGTAAACACAGCAAACTAACATAGATGCTGAAGTATTAGCCTACATTCCCCCCCTCCTAAATAGGGATTTTCATTTTTTTAAAAACACATAGAAATTTCATAGCATCAGTGGCTTTTGTGATTTTTATGCATTTTTTCACACAAAACCTCTTTGGTGAAAAAACCCATAGACTTCAGTCTTCACAAATATTGAAATAGTCTGTTGTGTGCAACACTTTACTCAGATTCTGGACTAATGAGCTGCTCCAATGCAATATCATACAGAACAACTTATTATTTTTGAATTCAGAATAAACTGGCACATACATGCGTTCACAAGCCAGCCTTCATAGAAAAAGATAGTAATGTTTCACTGAGACATAGTTCTCCATGGCAAACTTTCACTAGAAATAGTTGAAAAGGTTTTGTGCATATATATATAAGCTTTACAGTTCAATTCTTTTAAAAAAAGTTTTAAGTATAACCATGTCAATGTCCAAAAAATTTATTAAAAATACAAAAATGTGAGGAAAAGACCTCATCAAACCAAGGCTGCAACTTTACTGTATTGTGGTTCTTATAGCCCTCAATAACTTCTTCAATCACTTGAAAGACACTGAACATTACTTATCTTCATGTAAGGTCAGAACTTCAAAAGTGCAACTTTGCTATACATTGGCACAACATGTCACTTAAAAGTCACTGAAAATTACTTATCTTCAGATGGATTCAAAATGCCATAGTGCAGCTCTGCTAGTCCTTTGCAGAGCATTGTACAGACACAGAAGCAAATCAGTGTCAGTCCCAACAGGGACCCATTTCACCGCATGCTTTTTCAAGAGACCTCACCACATTGATGCCAGAGAAGTATTCCAAACAGGTTCAAGAGCAGAAATGAGGTGCAAAATAAGGTGTAGCGTTCCGCTCTTGAACCTGTTTGGAATACTTCTCTGGCATCAGTGAGGTAAGGTCTCTTGAAAAAGCACACGGTGAAATGAGTCCCCATTGGGACCTGCACTGATTTGCTCGTGTGCCTGTGTCTGTATGGTGCTGTGCAAAAGAACTAAGCATGTGTGGGGTGCCGTCATCAGTGGCTTAGAGTCATTGCTGCTGCTTGCCAAGCTTAGTAAAAGAGAATTCTGGCCACCTTCAGAGAAAGTATTCAGCTGACAGAGCTTGGGGATCCTCATTAGCTAAAGTATTTATATTTTGAGGTGGGGTAGGGCGGGGCAGAGAAAATTTTGTGTCCATCCACTTTGGGCTCAGGCCCATCCAAAACTGGTTGTCTGGCTATGCCACTGCAGGTACCATGCACTAATGACAACACTGGCATACAGTCTAAAATAAGAGTTAACACAGAAGCACTTAGAGGGGATTCTATATATGGCGCCTAGAAAATCCGCGCAGAAAACATTTTCACTTAAGCAAATTCTATAAGTGGCACCTAGATTTATTTATTTATTACATTTGTATCCCACGTTTTCCCACCTTTTTGCAGGCTCAATGTGGCTTACATATTACCGTTAATGGCGTTAGCCAGTTTCGGTCTGAACAAATACAAGGTATGAATGAGCACAAGGTGATATAACGGTAGATAAGGTATATGTATGGTAAGTAATTGGGGGAGTTTAGAGAGGGAGAGGAGAGATGGAGTCTGGTAATGTCCATTACGGTCTTTGGTTATATTGTGTCGCACGGTATACAGAATATGCTTAGTTGATATCCCAGTGCCTAAAACTATGCGTGTCCATTTACACCAATGAAAACCTGATGTAAATCCCGGTGCATTGATTTAGGTGCAGAGGGCCATATTCTACAACTAGGTGCGTAAGTTTTAGAATGCCCATGAAATGCCCATTTCCCCATTCATAACATGCCCCTTTTTGTCTGCACACATTAGAAGTAAGGCGCAGTGCATTGCAGAATAAGCTTAGCGAGTTGTGTGCGTAAATTCTAATTATTGCCAATTAGCGCTCATTATTGCTTGTTAAGTGCTGTTATCAATGCTAATTAGCTTGTTACACCAATTAAGTTATGCACGTTGTTATAGAATCTGCCTGGATTTTGGCGTGGATCTCTAGGTACGCTATATAGAATCCGGGGGGGGGGGGGTTAGAACCTTCTAAATAGGATGCAATAAGTGCTCCCGTGTAAACTCTGCATTAGCCAGTTAGTATACATTAAATATAACATGCTAACTGGCTAACGCTTCCATGCCTACTCTCTGCCATGACACAACACCTCCCCAAAATATTTTTCAAAAATCCGTAATATGCAGGTTAGTACATGCAAACAGGCAAAATATTACAAAACGCATTAACGCGTTTCAGTGGTAGTTATACTGTTTTGTGGTGGCATTTATAAAATGAAATGACACAGAAACAAAACAAATTTAATTTTGTTTTGTTTTGCTGAAGATCCCCTCCCACACATCCCCCACATATTCCTCTTCGCTTATGAATACTGTACAGAGTTTTCAAAGGAAGCAAAGGGGGTAGTTTCCTTCTGTGAAGTGTCTACAAGGTGTACCTTCTACCTGCTTTTTCTGAGGGTGATGAAATTGGGGCAAAGCTGCATGTGTACAGTTGAAAATCCAAACAGGCAGACTGCTCACTTCCTGAAACTAAGCAACTAATAAATAAAAATGCCCAAAGCCTGTATGTACTTTAAACTGTTGGGGTGAAGGAGGGGGAAGCATTTTCCATCCAAAACAGTCTACCCTCCATAAGGTCAAGTTTCAAAATAGTGCTGTCTGTTAACTAAATAATTACTCGAGTAATTTTTACATCTAGGTTGAAAGGCAACACTGATGACTATTTTGGGACAATTCTATAATGATAACATTTATACCTATATGTCATTATAAAGTAGCCTCTCTGGAGTAGAAATCAGATTAAAACGCCCCCATGTACATTTACACCTGATTGGGTCATGTATAAAATGTACATTCTGTAATCATATGAGCACGTACAGTTGGGCAATTTTATTAAAGCCCTTTATGGACTGTTGCATTTGCCCTTGAGAGAAATGCATTATGGGACACGTAGTTTTGGCTTTCTTAAAAAGAAAACCACTTTTCCTGTCATAACACGTAAGAATTTACCCAAGGCAAACACTTTATAAAATTACTCTATTAAAATGTAAGCTTGTGAAACTAAGATCCTTTCCAGGGATGCAGTGGATTTTGCTCTGTAGGACCTCTTCATTATTATTTGTTGATAAAGTGCACCTTCCTGAGTAGATCAAGTTTGGCGATGAGAAACTGGTGGTGGGAAAAGCCCCTTGATGAGGAACTGGCAAAAAAAGTGGCCCCTTCTCCAATGACCTCAAACACCTGAACAGGAAACCTTAGTAGTTTGGGTTCCTTTTAAAAAGCAGTATTTTAAAGGTAACTAAATAGACTTTCAGTACAGTACAGAGCTCTCTCACCATTGAAAATGACTAAACTGTTTTAAATGGTTTGTGAGTTGGTTGAATGTAGTTCATTGTGTGCTTAGAACCCAATATGAACTCAGTTTCTATCAAATTATGGAGCCTGTTTCCTAAAAGTTTTCTTCCATGTTGCATCTATGGGAAAATGCTTAGAGGGTCTTTTTCTGACAGCGTGTGCTAATGCTGTTGAGCGTCATCTCCCCCAAGGTCCTTTTTATGGAATAGATCTAGTGGCAGATCATGTACACATTATTAATAGGGCCCCAGATGACAGAAATCACCATATGTTCCTGAAAAATGACACTTCGGTACTCTTCTGCTCTGCAGATTCTCAAAGCTTGATTTCTACACAAGTATCGTAAACCGCGCTTGACAAAACTATCTATCTTGGATCCAACAATGTGGAGGGAATCTTTCAAAGCCATTTATTCTAGTAAATACAGCTTGACCTGTTTCTTGGCTAAAAGTATAAGTGGGTTTCCATAGCGTACTTTAGTTTACCTGAATTTGAAAGAGATGTTCCCATGGGATGCAGCAGTATGCAGCAGAAAGACTGATTAGGTCAAAGGGGGAAACAACATGTGTGCATGGGTTCACCACCACCACCAATTGGCTTTCTGCACTAAGGACAGGTTCAAAGTACACATGTAGTGTTGCTATATGTATGTTATATTAGCTGACTTCCAAAGAGAAGCCAACCATGTTATTTATCTTGGAGAAAAAAACTGCATGTATACACTCTACAAATACAAATACAGTGCACTCCATTTAAGTGCACGTTGGATAAGCGCATGCTCTGTTTAACTGCATGCCGTACTTCGGTCCCATTTTTGGCGCCATCAATTTCTATGGGGACAAACTTCAGTTTAGCGCACCACAGATAAGTGCAAGATTCGCTTATATGCATGGTCTAAGACCGCTCCTGTGCAGGAAAGACTCCGCATAAGCGCGTGCATGGAATACGGAAGCCGATTGGCGCATGACAACCAACGAGATTTCAAATTTACCGCCCCTTTAACTGCCACAGGCAGAATAAGCAAAAGATTGTTGTTAGAGTATACACTGGGGTCATCATCGTCATCGCGGCAGAACTGTAAGACTTTAACACTGGCTGAACGAATAGAAGTTCTTAAAAAATTAGAAAACAAACAAAGTCAAGCATCTATTGCTAAAGAATATGGTGTCAATCCCAGTCAAATTTCACGTATCTTGAAGCAGAAAGACCAGCTTCTGGAAGACTGGCAAAACAATACAAATCCACACCGGAAACGAAAATGGGTGGGAAAAGCTGAGGAGGTAGAAGATGCTCTTCTTTGGTGGTTTTCTCAAGTCAGGAGCAGACAGTTTCCTGTCAGTGGTCCACTGCTTATGGAGAAAGCTAATCAGCTAGCTGAAAGTCTTGGACTAACTGAATTCAAAGCCACTGTTGGATGGTTGGAAAGATGGAAGGAGAGGAACAACATAAAATTCAAGAAACAGCATGGTGAAAAACAAGACACTGATGACTTTGGTGCTGAAATTGGGTTATTTCAGTTCTTCCTACCATCTTGAATGAGTTTGCACCTCGTGACATTTTCAATGGTGACGAAAACGGTCTCTACTGGCGAGCGATTCCTGATGAAACACTTGCATTCAAACATGCCGAAACTACAGGAGGCAAAACGTCAAAGGACCGACTGACGATCCTCCTTTGCTGCAATATGGATGGGAGTGAGAAGTTGGAACCCCTCGTCACTGGAAAGAGCAAACAGCCCCATTGCTTCAAGAATATTAAGCAACTTCCTGTGTCATAAGAGGCTAATGCAAATTCATGGATGACTGGGGAAATTTGGAAGCAGTGGCTAAAGAAGTTAGACACTAGAATGCGGGCACAAAAGTGTCAGATTTTGTTGTTTTGTGATAATTGTGCTGCACACAGCGATGATGTCAGGCTGTCTAACGTCAAGGTGGGCTTCCTGCCACCAAACACTACCTCTCTGATCCAACCTATGGATCAGGGCATAATAGCCAATTTCAAACAACATTATCGGGCTCTTGTGCTACATCGTCTGATGAGCATTATGGATGACCAGACTGGCAAGGATAAACGTGCTGTTGAACTGGCTCATAATCTATCACTGTTGGATTCCCTACATATGCAGAAAGAAGCCTGGAATCATGTTATACAGGCAACCATTGTGAACTGCTACAAGTGGGCAAGCTTTGTTAGGGATGTGGAGAGGGACGAAACAGATGCAGCTGTTGCAAATGCGTCAGATGAACAGGCTATTGACATCCCAGCCTGTGTTACTGATTTTGATTTACTGATTTGTTACTGATTTACGTAGCTGTTGATTACAATCTACAAACAGCTGACGACAGCACTGATGTCCAGATATGTGCCTACATGCAGGCAACAGCTGATGATGAAACAGATGATGAAACGAGCAGCGAGGCACATGCTAACAAAATTCAACAACCTCCTGTCACTTTTGCAAGAGCGCTGGAGAGTCTCAACTACATGCGGGCCTATCTGGAGGCCACTGGATGTCAGTGGTATGACAGTTTTTACTGTCTGGCACATGTAGTCTATGGAACTCACAGACACAAGAGTGTACAGATGACTATGACTGATTACTTCAAGTAAGCCTAACGTCAGTTAACGGAGACTGTATAACGTCAGTTAACGGAGACTGTATAACATCAGTTAATGGAGACTGTATACTGTATGTATAATAAACAGTACTGTACATATGTTTATCAGATGTCAAGCTTCTTTGGGTCACAACGGTTAAGTGCACGCTCTGGTTAACTGTATGTCTTTCTTGGGTTCCAGATCCTTGCACTTAAGCAGATTACACTGTATATAGGTGGGGTGTAGACGAAGACTCAAACACTAATTATAAATCTGTCCACACAAATACAAAAAAAAAAAAGCCTAACTGGTGTGAATTCTCAGCATCTCAAACAGTGAAAACATCATAAAATCAAGAGATGAAAGAAATGGTGGAAGGAAAAAGCCTCAAAGAGCTCCAGGTATAACAACCTATAGAGCTGTATTCTTCATCACTGGCAGAAAAAAACCTTCCGACAACAACATCCTTGAATCGCCAATAATGTCTAATAGTGCAGTAATAGACTCAATCAGCTCAAAAAAGGCATAACAGAATGCACTTATCTCTTGGCAATAATCGGTGTCTGCAAGCCTCCATCAACACATCACATATAGAAATCCCACGACCAACAATGGCCAGTGTTCTGCTTCAGGGCCAAGACATCTGGGATTCTTTGAATAGCATCAAAAAACATGCTGAAAAACACACGAAAGCCATCAACAAGCAGCCATGTTTTTCAATGCTATTAGAAGATCCCAGATGTGATATGTGGCCCATGCGGTAATTTCATTTTTAGCGTGCATCTGCTACGTGTGACACAAAATATATTTTATTTTCTGGTGGATGGCAAAAATCTGGCAGTAACTCCGATTTGACGCGCATAGGCAATTACCGCACGGTTAATGTGAGAGACCTTACCGCTAAGTCAATGGCTGGTGGTAAGGTCTCACACCCAAAATGGATGCATGGCAATTTATTTTTTGTCGCATGTCCATTTTCCGCAAAAAATTTTTTAAAAGGCCTTTTTTACAGGCGAGCTGAAAAATGGATCTGTACGCACCCTAAATACACACCTACACTAGCGCAGCCCATTTTTCAGCACACCTTAGTAAAAGGATCTCTCAGAGACATATCTAACTATAAAAGAGAATCATTCTTCTCCATTTGCATATTTTTTTCTCTGTAGCAAATGTTGACTCACCCTGTCCAAGTCTCTGAGAGTTTTGCTGTTCTTGCTGCTGTTGATGCCTTCTTGCAAGCTTCTTCATCTGAAAGGGAAAATACATTCCCTCATTACAATATAATAACAGATTTGTGTATAATGGTGGATCAAAAATGTAATAGTTATGTTTTGTGCCAGCATGGTGGTTCTTCTTGTAATGTGTTGTTGTTGCTGGTCAGTTAGTTTAAAGTTTTTATTCTACCCATCTTACCAATACCCAAAATCTAGGTGATGGTAAGCTTAAATCACAGCAGTAGAAATGTAATGGGATATGAAATATGATGAAGTTCTTAGGAGATGATGAATGGTTTCAGTTTGCAGCAACTGTGAGGTTTTTGGGTTGTAGTAGAAGTCTTGAAAGCTTACCTTTGCTCTTTGGTTCTGGAACCAGACTTGAACAACTCGCACACTCAATCCTGTCTCAGCTGCTAACGTTTCTCTTACCTGCATAAGTAAAGGTAAAAAAATCTATTTATTTTTCCCGTGAAATTCATCTGCATTTGTAGGACTCAGTATGTTTATTTTTGAAAGTTGTACTTCTGTACTTAGGCTATTTACATGGGTTACTTGGCCATTTCGAAACGCGAAGAATTTCCAGACAAAGGACCATATTCAGTAAATGGCATCCAAATTTGGGCACTGGAAAAAATCAGTGCCCAGTGCTATTCTCTAAAGGGTACTGCGGGTTGGGCGCCCTTAATAGAATAGTGCATAGCGTCGATTCCCACACCCAAATTTGGGTGCCAGGACTTATGCCTGTTGAAAACCAGGTATAATTACTAGCACCCAATTTGGATGTGCATCCACAGTATTCTATAACACTATGCAGAAAATTCTGGAAGGCCCCTGACCTGCCCATGCCCTTCCCATGGCCACATCCCTTTTTGGGTTGCACACCATGGGATTTGGGTGCACAGGTTTATAAAAATGCATGCACATCCAAATTGGTGCCAATTAACATTGATAATTGAGCACCCAATTATTGACATTAATTGGCTCGTTACCCAATTTAGTTGTGCACATATTTCAGGACTGGGTCCAAATGTGGGCGTGCAAATTTGAGCATCCTTTAGAGAATCTAGGGGAAAGTGTTTGCTCTGATAGCCTATACTACTACTACTACTACTACTATTATTTAACATTTCTAGAGCGCTACAAAGTGTACGCAGCGCTGTACAAACACAGAAGAAAGACAGTCCCTGCTCAAAGAGCTTACAATCTAATAGACAATATGTGACTAGCTTACTGGAATATTGCATATGTCCTTCATTTGGTCAGTGCAAAATGAACTAATGTAGCAGGCAATGTTGGTCATGTGTACATTAGTAACAGAGAACTTCACAGGGGGTTATACTATAGCCCCTCCTCCAGTGAATACATTTCATCATATCTTATTTTATTTTCTATTTATGCAACAGTGTATTATATTTTATAGAGTCAAAGGGGTAGATATTCAGCCAGTGGAAGGCCACATATGTGCCATGATCAGCGCTGACCCTGGGTATTCAATGCCAGGCTGTTTCTGGTGACTGGAATTCAATATCCGACTTTATTTTGGCCTCTAAAAAGTTAACCACTACACTGATATTCAACACTAACCGGTTAAGTTTTTAGTGGTCAAAGATAGGCCTGCTATTTAAGCAGCCTATTTTGACTGCTTAATATAGTTGGTTTGGCACTGATTATCCATGCCTAACCAGCTATGTTGCATGATATAGCCAGTTAATGGCTAGCCTCTAACCGGGATATTCAGCGGAAGATAACCGGTTATCTCTCACTGAATATCTACGGTTCAGCATTTAAATGCTATTTAACCGACTAGGAGCCATTCCTGGCTGGTTAATTAGTTTTGAATATCAGGGCGAAAAGGTTCATCCAGTTATTTTGGGGAGTTATCCAGACTTTGAAGTTTTGGAATCCCCCTCCCATGGGCCCCTTACTGACTAGCTAAATTTTGTCCAGGCAAATCATTGTCCACAAACGTTTTGCCAGGCAAGGGGGTTAGACGGTTTCCTAAAGGACAAGTCCATAAACCGCTACTAAATGGACTTGGGAAAAATCCACAATTCCGGGAATAACATGTATAGAATGTTTGTACATTTGGGAAGCTTGCCAGGTGCCCTTGGCCTGGATTGGCCGCTGTCATGGACAGGATGCTGGGCTCGATGGACCCTTGGTCTTTTCCCAGTGTGGCATTACTTATGAGATGTGATGCTGGGGACATTTCTATAGTATGGTTAAACTCCCGCTGATCAATGCTAATATTAAATGCTAGCCAACCACAGACACCCAGGTACATGGCCACAAAATTGCAAGTTTAAATGTAACCAGGCAACGTTGTTTAACTTTTGGCCTAATAATCAGCCTGATATTATTAATGCTGAATACCGTTTAAGTGCCTAACTGCAGAAATTCAGCAAGAGACAACCAGTTATTCCAAAACTGGTTTGCATAACTCCCCAAAACAACTGGACAAATCTTTTTCCTCCGATATTAAAAATTATTTAACCGGTCAGGAATGGCTCCTGGTCAGTTAAATATAAAGTTGTCAGGAAAAGATTGCCTGGTTAGCTTTATCCACATGTGGCTGACTGAATTTACATATGTAGTTATATGTCATACTGTTTCATGAAAAACCTTGGAATCTGATTCTAGAATGGCAATAAAACCATCAACATTCATTAAAAATGACTCTATAACTCTTATAGGTTTTTAACACAAAAATATTAAAAACAATAACAACAACCAATATCTGCCTTTTAAACAGATAAGAGATAGAGACACAGGTAAATTGGTAAATGGATTGGTATTGAAACTGATGTCTACAGTTTTCCTTTAAAAATATATATCTCAAAATGGATTCCTAACTTTATCCATACAAACTGAAGTAGCAAAATGACTGCCTTCTTAAAAAAAACCCGAAAAAAAAACCCAACAGACAATACTGCTACCCTATCCTTACACCACCACCACACACAAACAAGTCAGTTTTCAAAGTACATAAACCAGATCCTACCTTCCTACAAGGTTTGGAGGATACTTCAAAAGATGCTTTAAAGGCTCTTCTCTGTTGTGTGGTAAGTATCGTTCTTGGTCGTTTCGGTCGTCTTGGGTCTTTTCCATCATCACTGCCTTTTCCTTGGTTAATTTGTCCTTTGCTTGGCTTTATGTCTGCATCCTCATCATCACTTTTAACTGGTGAAATGTAGGGGATGAGGTTAAAATTAAAGCTGATGATCGATTTCGGGTTTACTGTAATTATGTTTTGACTCTTCTCGTATTGTACACACGGCTTGGAGTGAAATGGTGGAAGGTAAGTGTTTAAATTAAATTAAATAATAAATAAAACTAAGTTGAACTGTTGTTTTCAACTTCAAACAGAACAACTGATACTGTATAGATATCCAAAAAGAAATTGAAAAATAATTCTACTTGTATTAGACTTAAGGAGAGCAATTTTATAACAGAGTGCATAGGCTAATAGGGCAGGAAGGTATTATTATTTATTTAGATTTTGCTCACACCTTTTTCAGTAGTAGCTCAAGGTGATTTACATTCAGGTACACTGGATATTTCTCTGTCCCAGGAAGCCTCACAATCTCAGTTTGTACCTGAGGTAATGGAGAGTTAAGTGACTTGCCCAAGATCACAAGGAGCAGCAGTGGGATTTGAACCAGCCACCTCTGGATTGTAAGACCAGTGCTCTAACCACTAGGCCACTCCTCTACTCCTATGTGTCTTTAAAAGACAGATAGGAGTGGAGGAGTAGCCTAGTGGTTAGTGCAGTGGACTTTGATCCTAGGGAACTGAGCTCAATTCCCACTGCAGCTCCTTGTGACTCTGGGCAACTCACTTAACCCTCCATTGCCCCTGGTACAAAATAAGTACTTGAATATATGTAAACTGCTTTGAATGTAGTTGCAAAAACCTCAGAAAGGCAGTATATTAAGTCCCTTTCCCTTTCCCTTTATAAATACTAGGGCAAATTCTGCAGGAGCAGGTATAAATGTTAACTCATAAAGTACGCTCATAAGTACATATTTTATTAAATACATGAATAAATTACGTCTGCATAAACTTGCCTGTTTGCATTGCACATACTTTTAGGTGTAACCTACATAGAAACACAAAAAACTGATGGCAGATAAAGACCATCCAATCTGCCCATCCATACCATCGCCCAAATTTCTTAATAGGCATTTTATGCATGAAAAAGGTTTATAAATTATCTCCATTGGGCCTGCTTTTCTAATCTTTTAAACAATGGAAACAGAATGAGAAACGGCCTTACTAAACTATGTCCAAAGTAAGGTGAAAATGTATTCTTTTAACCAGTACCCAATAACATAAAAATTTCTATGGAAATATCTGTTTGTTCTATACCAATATCCTATAGACTATAGGGCAGCCAGTTTAGAATTAGCAGGTTCCGGTTCCCTAGAAACCATTCAGATCAATTCTGGCAAGTTGATGGTACCTGGAACCACCTAGCATCTTCATTGGAACATAGGAAGTTTGATGTCTGGGCAGCACTCAATAGTTTTGGTGGTTGTTTACATTATTATAAAGCTTGGTGATAACAACTGGGGGAGGAGGGAGTGGGGTGCTACATACGGCATTAAATATGGAAACGTGTTGTATTGCACCCAGGATGGTAAAAGAATAAAGTGAAATTATAGATCACTATCCAACAAACTATATCTGGTAACTGGGAGATAGATAGATAGATAGATAGATAGATAGATAGATAGATAGATAGATAGATAGATAGATAGATAGTGAAAAATAAGAGAAACAGCATACTATATGTAAGAGAAACAACATACTATAATCCTGATTGAATTGAACAATCGGTCTTTAATAGTCATTATCCACTTTGGGCTAGATTATGAGACAGTGTGGTTACCTGATTAAGTGATGACTATCTGCTAAGAAGCAGTAATGAATATATCAGTTAACTGGTGACTGCTCTGGTGCTTTCCATTTAGTTCAGACCCTTGATTTATCAGGCCTAAACTAAACAGATAAAGTATTCATTTGGCAGCTGAATATCACTGCAAAATGGTCATCTTTGCAGCCATCTTCACTCCTCCCCATATCCTATTCACAATTCACAATTATATTAGGCAATTTAGCAATGTGGCTCGATAACTATTCACAACACTTTTGACATCGAATGGAAAGGGAAGTAATGTGTTGGTCATCTGGTGGCCAACACAAACTCTCTTTGAAAATTGGCTCATGTTTACCATAATCAGACAACAGTGATGTACAAAGCCAAAACGTTTTGGTGTGTGTTCAGGTGTTTTCTTTTTTTTATTCATTTCACATATTCAATTTAAGAAATAATTTCAAATGTGCATGAGAACATTTTAATGCACGTTAATTGATTGTACAGATATTCATTTATAGGTCAGTGCTTCACAAACTATGGGATTGTTATCCCAAATGGCGTTGCAAAATCTGCATGTGGAGTCACAACTATACCAGCAATAAATAAATAAAAGCTGAATCATCACCTTACTCATGGATGCTACAGTACTGTCTGCATGAGTTCAGTGGGAAGCAGGGGCTTATAACAGTCACAGTGGGTTCTACATATGGGAGGCAAGGTAGTGCCCAAGATAAGGATGAGGTTATGGGCTTGTTTACCCGCTAAAATTGATCAAGGACACCTACAATTTGGTAAGCACTGTTGAAGGTTAATCTGCATTCAATCAATTTTGTGCGCATTAACATTTTAAGGTTCAGTAACCACCCAAATGTGTGAATAGAATGCACATCTATGGGGCAATTTCTGAGCCATTGTGAGCTAAATAGGATGAACAACGGTATATACTTATTGCAAAGGCCACAGAGTTGTTCAACATTAATCACAGTGAACATCAGTGCTCACCTACACCTAAGTAATCTAACCGTGTTTTCTTAAATAACCGTAGCTGTGTTTCTATTTATCAAACTCTCAATTGGCCCTGTTATTTGATCATCTTAACCTTGTTTTACAAACACAAACATTTTGAGAGTAATTCTATAACAGGGTGCCTACTAATGACACTGGTTACGGTGCCTATTTCCAGACTATTCTATAAAGAAAAGAACACTAGTGCTGAAAACGTGCTTACATTTAAGGTACGAGCACTTATATCAGCCCTAGAGCTGCAATGCTGGCAACCAGCTGTAAGCCAGAACACATGCAAATTATAGCCCTGCCTACGCTCCACCCACATTCCACCCATGTGCAAGCACACTGGTAAAGTGCATATCATCAAATCACAGCCTTTATTTTTCTGGTATTCAGTATTCTATTAGGTAATTTATGCACATGAATGATTAGAGTACTGTCATTTGCATGCCTTCTTGCCACCTACAACTAGGCAGCTCTTTACAGGATTACCTCCAATGCACAGTACATAAAACATTGATTGAAAATATTTATTAGCAGAAATATCACATAAAAATTATAGGGGCCCTTATACAAAGGCACGTGGAGGGGCATAATTGAACGAAAACGTCTATCTCCATGGGCGTTTATCTCCGAGAACGGGTCCGTGAAGGGGCGGACCGAACCGTATTTTCGAAAAAAATAGACGTCCATGTTTTATTCGACAATTTGTGAGCTGGGCTTTTTTGTTTTTCAGTGATAATGGAAAATGAAAGCGCCCAGCTCAAAAACGAATAAATCCAAGGCATTCGTTCTTGGGAGGGGCCAGGATTCGTAGTGCACTGGTCCCCCTCACATGCCAGGACACCAACCGGGCACCCTAGGGGGCACTTTTACAAAAACAAAAAAAAAGGTAAAAGAGCTCCCAGGTGCATAGCACCCTTCCCTTGTGTGTTGAGCCCCCCAAATCCCCCTCAAAACCCACTGCCCACAATTCTACACCATTACTATAGCCCTAAGGGGTGAATGGGGGCACCTACATGTGGGTACAGTGGGTTTGAGGGGGTTGGACGACTAAGCATTAAGCAGCACAATTGTAACAGGTAGGGGGGATGGGCCTGGGTCCACCTGCCTGAAGTCCACTGCACCCCCTAACAACTGCTCCAGGGACCTGCATACTGCTGCCAGGGAGGTGGGTATGACATTTGAGGGTGAAAATAAAAAGTTGTGAAACATCATTTTTTGTGGTGGGAGGGGGTTAGTGACCACTGGGGGAGTCAGGGGAGGTCATCCCCGATTCCCTCTGGGGGTAATCTGGTCATTTAGGGCACTTTTGGGGGCCTTATTTGTGAAAAAACAGGGTCCAGGAAAAGTGCCTTAAATTCTAGCTACAAACGCATACTTTTTTTCCATTATCGGCGAAAGGCGCCCATCTCTCCTCAGCCGATAACCACGCCCCAGTTCCACCTTCGCCACGCCTCCGACACGCCCCCGTCAACTTTGTACGCTTCCGCGATGGAGTGCAGTTGAAAATGTCCAAAATCGGCTTTCCATTATACCGATTTATTCGTTTTTGTGAGATAAACGTCTATCTCCCGATTTGGGTCGAAATCTAGGCGTTTTTCTCTTTCAATTATAAGGTGGATAGGCACCTATGCGCATCCAATACATGTCAAATTGGCACTACTGCCTGTCTACCGTGTGCCCCGGGCAGTAATTCAATTTTTGACGTGCGTCCAAAACACGCAGTAGAAAATATTTTCAATTTTCTACTGCATGGTGCTTACCTGGTAGTAGTTGGCAGTTTATGCATGCTGACACTTACTGCCCAGTTAGCACGTGAGACCGTACCATCAAGTCAATGGGTGGCGGTAAGGTCTCAGGCTGAAAATGGAAGCATGCTGGTTTTAATTTTGCCACACATCCATTTTCGGCCACAAAAAAAGCCTTTTTTCCAGGCACGCTGAAAAATGGACCTACGCGCATTTAAAACATGTGCCTATGCCAGCGCAGATCATTTCCAGCGCGCCTTAGTAAAAGGGCCCCATAGTGCCTCCTACTCTGTGAAAATAACAAATCTCTAGTACATTGTGACTGCTGGGTCATCTACAGAGTTGTCAAAACTTTGCTTTCTATTTGAATAACAAAAAGTTCCATTTATGGAGCATGTGTTCATGCATGCATACCTACAGGTGGATCCCCCAAAACACCCCATAGGGATTCTCATTGCCCTCCTGACATGTCCTGGAAATTCAGTGTGAATAAATGACCAAATAGAAAACCTTTGTATGGAGAAACACAGACATGGCAATCCTATAAATCTTCATCCCCATTGCCTAAACCTTATTTTTCTTACCCAAGCCACACTGAGTATTGTAGGCTTGCTTTTAAAGTGAAATAGCTACTTGCCAAAACCTGTGCAAGTAATTAGGAGACTTGCAAACAAGGGCCTGCTGTTGGCTAGCATCAGAGGAGGCGTCCACATTCTGCTCAGTCAGCAGAGACCTTACACTAGTCAAGAAAATAGGGACTAGGAAACCTTAACAATGTGGTAAGTGTGCTTCACAGAAGTACAGATCAGGATCAAAAATTACTCCTGGCTAAATTGTCGTACAAGACTAAAGCTAAATCCCCATCATTTGTGCATTTAATGAAAGATAATTAGTGCTCATTTTTAAGCAAATAGATTAAGTACATAAGCACTGCCATACTGGGAAAGACCAAGGGTCCATCAAGCCCAGCATTCTGTCTCCGACAGCGGCCAATCCAGGCTTCAAAAACCCGGCAACCCCCCCCCCCCAAAAAAAAAAAAGAATTAATAATGTTCAATGGATTTTCCCTCAGAAATCTGTCCAAACCCCCTTTAAATTCCGTAAGGCCAGCTGCTGTCACTACATTCTCTGGCAACGAGTTCCAGAGTCTAACTACACACTGAGTAAAGAAAAACTTTCTCCTATTTGTTTTAAATCTACCATATTCTAGCTTCATCTTGTGTCCCCTGGTTTTGTTGTTGTTTGAAAGTGTAAACAATCGCTTCACATCTGTCCGCTCTACTCTGCTCATTATCTTGTAGACTTCTATCATATCCCCTCAGCCGCCTTTTCTCCAAGCTGAAGAGCCCTAACCTTCTCAGCCTTTCCTCATAGGGAAGTTGTTCCATTCCCTTTATCATTTTCGTCGCCCTTCTCTGCACCTTTTCTAATTCCTTTATATCTTTTTCATATTGTCTATGAAAACTAACCAACTTTCTCCTTCACATATCAAAAGGATCAAGAAAACCAGAATCCCAGTCAATATGTTAGAGGAGGGCTGTGTCCTTTTTATATTACCATTCATAGAACAGAGCTAATATTGTTTCCAATGCCAGAAATTTGTATCACAAAATTGGGAATGCCATAAAAGTTCACTCACTCTCTGTTGCCAGGGGGGCGTTAGGGTCGGGTCCAGTGTCCTCCTCTGGTGCTTCAAGGCTGCCCCTCCTGATCCAGAGGCTGGCCACACAGTTGCCTCCATTGTTGGTTCCTACATGCATGCAGCAGGATCGATGGGGGCGCCTGGAGATGATATCATCAAGCTGGGACCTCATAAGGGATCCCAGAGCTCTCCCACCTGCTTTTGTAACATATCTCCTTGAGGTGCTTAGTGTGTGTTGTAGTCAGCCTTGACTCCAGTTTTGTTCTAGCCCTGAATCCTGCCTTCATTCCAGCCTTAACTCCAGCCTTGTTCCAGGCCCTGGTCCTGCCTTGCCTCTAGCCTTGACTCTAGTTTTGTTCCAGCCACGACTCCTTCCTTGACTCCAGCCTTGTTCCTGCTATCCATCTTCAACCTTGTTCCAGTTGCCTCCAGCCTGGTTCCTGTTGTCTCCAGCCTCATTCCAATTATTTCCAGCTTTGTTCCTGTAGTCCGTCTCCAGCCCTGTTCCTAGCCTGCCCTGTCTCACCCTGGTTCCAGTCCATGTCATCCGTCCTGTTCCTGCCTGCTCCAGCTTGTGTTCTCCACCTTATTCTGCCCTTGTCCCTGCCCCAACCCAGTCTGTGTCCGCCGTCTTGTACCTGCTTGTGTCAGTTGTGTCTTCTGTTGTTTCTGATCTCCAGATCTTTAGTTCCTGCTCTACCCCTGGCCTAGACTCACTCAGGCCAGCCCCCAAGAGGTCTTCTAAGAAATTCAAATCTGGTATAAAGACTTGGTTATTTCACCAAGCCTTTAATCTTTCATAGAATGTTTTCCGCTGCTGGCACAGTTTGTTCTCCTGTATCTGTTTTTACTTTTTCCATGTTCCATCCCTCTTCCTTAATAGTCTTTCATTTCATGTTGTTTTCTTGTCATAGTATCCAATCTGCTTGAATGAGTGTGTTACTTTCCTATCAATATATTGTAGTTCTTTTCATCACTTTTTACTTTTACATTTAATAATGTACACCGCCCAGATCTATTATTAGTTAAGGTGGTATATCAAATTTTACTAAGTAAATAAATAAATACATTTTTGGTCTAGCCTCCGCCGGGGCATGACTCGCCTGTCACCAGTTGGGGTCCACCTTTGCTTCGGGCCGGGCCGGGTAAGCTCAACTACGGCCCAAGGGCTCACCTACCTTGAGTGCGACACTATCATTTTTATAACCAGTGGTTCAATGAAAAGCTGGGGATAACAAATGTCTTTTCTTTGTCCCTCAATGTAAACAAATGATTTTGTTAATTAGGCATTTCCTAATACCTTGACAGTTGGCCTGGTGTATAGGACATTAACCCAAACCAAATGAACCTCCCTTCCTCTAAATTCATGACCACTTGACCTCTATGGAAAATACAACTTTCTGCTTTAGCAAAACTGCCAGATATTATCATGGCTATTCTGGATAACCTGCCACACCTTTG
Source organism: Microcaecilia unicolor (assembly GCF_901765095.1). NCBI lineage: Eukaryota > Metazoa > Chordata > Amphibia > Gymnophiona > Siphonopidae > Microcaecilia > Microcaecilia unicolor. The sequence goes on along the minus strand of NC_044036.1, from coordinate 273,763,907 downwards.
ACTAGATTTTTGATGACAAAACTATAATCCCTCTGTAATCTTGGCAGGGCTTTTTGCATACATATAACAGATTTAGGATATATATTTGTTAACATACCTTAAAAAAGTGAGGGACCTTTTTACTAAAATGCAATAAAAATGGGCTTAGCGTTATTTAGGAACCACCAAGTGCCTCCTGTGTTTGATCACATCAGTAGTGTAGCTAGGGGGGTTGCCAGGGGAGCAGCCGGTCCCCCAAACAGAGTTCTGCCGGTGCCGGCAACTATTTTTTTCTCAATGTGTTGAATTGAAATGTGCACCGGCGGAAGTCTGCTCTCGCACCGCTTTTGCTCCCTCCGCACCGTCAACCTGACTCCGCTTCTGGTCCACATTACCCATTTAGCAGAGTCAAATGTGAACACGCTAGTTGGATAACTCTTCTGTGCCCATTCCCTGCCCATGACATGCCTCCTACAAAAAATTATTTAAATAATAAATAATGAGTGGTTAGAAAGCAGATAAGGAAAAATTACAGTAAAATGCTATAACTCATTTTGCAGTAAGCTCTTTCTCGACCAGTAGCATGTGTTAGGTTGTTAGGGTTTAATGCTATTTAGTGCAAAGGCTCCTTAATGTGTGCTAAACTAATTTCACATGTTTTAACCTATGAATTAAAGAGCATTAAGTTGATTAACATGATTTAAAAGTTCTAACGCACATTAAAAATCTTTTTATTAAAAGAGTGAGGCAGACAGGCCCAGTCCCGAGAGCCGATTTTAACCACAGGCTGGCTCCGGGACTGGAAGCATCATTGGGAGGGGGAGTATGGGGAGCAGAGTGGAGGGCAACAGTTGGGAGCCAGGGCTCTTTTAAATTGGGGCCACCTGCTGGGGCTTGGCAAATAACAAGGAATGTCAGGAGGTGGGAGGGGGATGTGTGGGGGATCGAGCGGTTTTGGCAGGAACCAGATCACTCGGCTGTTTGCTTGCCTCATAAGGCAGGTCCCCACCGAGCTTGCTGCCCTTCCTCCCCCCCTTCCATGATGAAGTTGGTTTATATTTGTATGGTTATACTTGGGGGATATGTTGTCGCAGCAGGGTGAGGGGTGCTCAAGCCAATGAGCCTGTACGGGTGACAAGTTTTAGGTTTAGTTGGGTGTTTGTGTTAAGTTGGTTGGCATGTTTATAATGGCAGGGGCTTGGTAGAAGCCAAACCTAGGGATCTTGTAGTTCATAGCTAGTAGCATGGCATGAGCTATGGATCAAGGGTTTGGAACTGCTTCAGTGGGATACCAGGCAGCTTGGGTTGGTATTGCACCACCTGACTAGTAATATGGCAGAAGGTTATCTTGAACATTTGGGGTTGTATTAAACAAGGTTAACCTGATTAGTGGCTCGGGCTTATTTATTTCTGTTCTGAATAAAGCTGAGGTCAAGTTTAAACCATGTTCTTAAGTATGTGTGTGTTGATTGGGGGAATCTTGGAAATGGGTGGGGGATAGGTGCTAGAAGGGACAATGCCTAGGTTATGAACATGTGAAACACACCAAAAAAAGCCTGAAAATCATGGAAAAGGCTCCAATAAAGTGAAAAATGGACCAAAATGCTTTGCCCTGTGCACATCATTATAAGAGATCTGGCATGTTTGAAAACTGCCCCACAAACAGTTTTACTAGGGCACTGTATTTAGCCACTGTGAATGTCAGCATTCCCAAAAAGGAAAGCTGGTCAGGGGAGAAAACAATATATGTATGTTGAATATTTCAACGTATTTTACTACTCCCCCCTGCCGAAGCCCACTGCAGCACTAATAGGGGGCGATGAGCACACGAGTTTCTTTTGCAATGTCTTAATGAATATCCAAAAAGAAGCTACTATGTAGCTTCTCTTCATTAAAACGTGACCATTATGCTGGTACAAACACACTCGTATGTTTTTTAATCAGATGGCTTAGTGAAAATTTCTTCCAAGGCAAATGGTTCAGGGAAAGACAATTCATAGCCTGTGAAAAGCAGAGACTTACCTGAGTCAGAATCATCAGGGCTGACCGAGCTTAACAAGTCCTTTTCTTTCTCGTAGTCACTTTTGCAGAGCAGTTGTCCTTCTTTTAGAACAAACTCGTCTCCTTTCCTCAACTGTCGCTCACAGACACAGCAGCAGAAGCAGCTCAAGTGATACACGCTTTCCAGGGCTCTCATCACGAATTCCGTTGGCGCTATTTTCTCCATGCAGCCACTGCATTTAGCAGCAAATAGTCTGTCAGAATAGAAAAATAAAGTTAATCACCCTGCTTTCATGTTGAAATCTTTTTTATTTAACAACAGAAGCAAAACCAAATAATCAAAGAAGCATAATATTATCAAATCAGTTCCCCTATTCCCAACCCGATCCACCCCCCTCCCTAGATCTCAGCACACACTTAAATTCACCCTGCTTTTATAATTTCACCAAAGAAACCTGGTAAATTACAAGTAAAGTAGAGATGTGTGAAATTTGTTCTTAAAGCTTTATGAATTCGTTTGTCCAACCCATGAAAGCCTGTCAGTTTGTAAAATTAATCCACCAAACCCGTTAAAGAAAAAAAGAAAAACAAATCCAGTGTGCCCCTTGCCTTTGAATCGGAGGAAAATTTGCATTTCAGCTCCAGCAAGTTCTGCTGATTCGAGGGCAGCAGCAGATATGACCTATTATAGGTTCTATAGCTGTCAGGGAAATTTTTGGTGATTTTCCTAAGAAAATCTGGAAATAATCCCCAAATCCCATTACTCAGCCTAGACTGAAATTTGTCTGTCAAATCAGCTTGAATTTTTTCACATATCCTTAATTCAATAATAAAAATTAATTTATTTGGGCCTCTTTTGCTTTGGCAAAGGTCTTTTGTATTATGGTATTCTGGCTGAAATGGTGATTGGAAATGATTATTTTGGTAAACATCACTTCATACACTGATCAGTTCTTGATGGAAAAGTTTCCAGAACAGTTCCAAAAAATTAATGCTTCAGTCACCAGGAGTATCTCTTATCCCTTTCCCATGGTTGTTTGGAAGACAGGTGGAAGCCACATCTAAAACATGTGGGCAGAGGTCCAATCATCAAAAAAGGGTTAAAAAATGACTATGAAACAGCAAGGAAAAGATGGTGCTACATCGAAGAAACAATTGAGGACGTATCAATCTTCATAGACATAAAATGAATTATTACAGAAAAAAAAAACAGCCCAGTAGCTGAATATCTCTCAAAAGAAGATCACTCCCTTAAAGACCTTACATAAAGGTGCTACAAGGAAACCTTGGGAACACACAGGAATGGAAAACTTTGGGGAGGAAGAGGGCCTTGGTGCACGACAGATGGGGATAACATGGCATTGTGCCACCTTGCCCTGCACCCTACCCCCTGTGGGCGGCTTCCAGGTATCGCAGAAGCAGCAAGGAGGATACTGACATCACCACATCACGCCAGGATGCTGGAGGCTGATGGAATTGGGGCTGCAGCAGTCATAAGCAGACCCCACGGAGCACGAGCCCCCTTTGTTTCGGTTCACTATGCTACACTAGACATGGTAACCATTATTATGGTGGCATGAGAGTATGCACCAATTTGCATATTAATTGCATGCTGTGGTAGTGGGCAGGAACTGGGCAAGGAATGGGTGGAGAATGGGAGAGACTGCATACCACGGACCGTGTATGGTGCACATCTATGCTATCCGGCAGTATTCAGCAGGGAATAGCCAGTTACGGGGCCCTTTTACAGCATGGTGGTAAGCCTAACGCGGGCTTACCGCTCGCTGTTTTGGGACTACCACTAGCCCAATGTGACCACCAGTGGTATTCCTGTCCTGAGCGTGCGCCATTTCAAGCGGAAAAAGAAAACCCCAGAAAGGGCTTGCGTGGCGATATTCCGATGGTAATCAGGCATCGCCACGTGCTGCCCGGTTACTGCTGGGTTAGCGCAGGAGCCCTTATCGTCACCTCAGTAGGTGGTGGTAAGGGCTCTTCATCACATAGCCATGTGGTAAGAATTTTTTTATCGCAGGGCCATGTATGCCTGGGGTCTTTTACCCACTGAGGTAAAAAGGACCCTGGTATGTGGGAAAAACAGCCCCTGCCACCAGCACAGGTCCCTTTTTCCCGCATCTTGTTAAAAGGACCCCTATAACGGCTGACATAACCGGCTAGCCGCCGATTTTCTGCCCCACTTTAGTGACTATATTTGGCTGTGTGAATATGTGGGATATCTTTCGCCAGTTAGAAGATAACCAGCTAAGTCTGAACATCAACATAGCCAGTTAACTTCTAACCGGTCAAAATTAAACCGGCAAAATTGCCACTTTCACATATAAGTGCCAGCATTTATATATGGAAGCTTCTAAGTGATGTCACTCTTTTTCTGGGTAGACTTTTGCTAAATTACCTCTCCCACTGTACCTGCTGGCAAATACACAATTATGTTCCAGCATCCTTATGCAAAGAACCTTTTCTAAAATACCAGGGAAATTTGAACTTCCCACATTCATCCCCTATGAAAAATGGGGCATTATCCCTCTGATTCTATAAAAGTTGCCAAAAATTGCACATGAAAATTTAGGCATACTTCCAATTTGTGTGCACAATTTAATATAATAATGAGCCAATTAGTTCCAATAATTGGCTTTTAAACAACCAATTATTGGCACTAATTAGATTTAATTGGGTCTAACGTGCGTATATTTTGGCACAGGATCTAAGTCTAAAATTAGCACATGGTCCAAAAAAGGGGGCGTAGAAATGGGAGGGTCATGAGGCATGGTTTTGAGTAATGCACATAATTACAAAATATGGGTGCTCCGTGAGTAAATTTAAGTGCGGGCATTTGCACCATGTTTTTGTTGGTGCAAATGGTGGCACCTACATTTACACATGGGCTCTCTGCTTACGTGTTATTCTATAAACCGCGCCAAATTTCAGGTGTGGCTCATAGAATACCGTTTAAGCGGGGGGGGGGGGGGGGTCAGCACCAAGGGCCCTGTTTACTAAGTCGTGTTAGCAATTTTAACGCACCTACGATTAGGACACGCATTAACTGTGTAAGCGCCTATAGAGATATTGTAGGTGCGTACACAGTTAACACTTGTACATGGTTAACACATGTTAAAGATGCTAACGCGCCTAAAACGCTGCTTAGTAAACAGTGCCCCAAATGTTTAGGCGCCATATATAGAATCTAGCCCTATGTGGACTATAGGTGAAAATTTTTAAAGGCGAATAAAAAATTATTTTATCTGCATAAATCTTCCAGATTCCCTTGCTATTGTTTTACAAGGTAGAGATTTTGATATAAATATAACATCCCAGGTAGGAGTAAAAGAAGAAAGGGAAAATTGATAGCAGAAATGTAGTCCTGCTTAGTAAAACTTGTTTCAATTTAACTGCTTAAACTTCTTTAACTCCATCCAATTAAGCCCATATCCTTTTGTCTGAGCTGTGTGTCGTATGATTGAGCGTGCTTAAAGAATTTGAGGCTTAGCAGATCTGGGGTGAATCTATCAGCCTCTCCTCGTTGGTATCAGTTCATTTGTAACACCATGACAGCTAACCTGTGCACGGTTCAGTAAGATTCAATTGAGGGATATAAGGAAGGATGGGACCAGCCCAACATGTGGTAACATCATTTCATGGGTTTAGCTCTAGGATTTGTTTTTTTTTTTTCTTTAAGTTAAAAGGAGTACTGAATCTCATCCAAGCCTGACCTAGCTCAAAATCAATTCCTTACCATTTATCCTATTTCAAAAACAAATTTAAGCATGCAAATGCACCTTGCTGAACAGGGGTAACCTAAAATAATACTATGGTGGGGATCTCTGTATGCTCATTCTGACTGTTTAAACATCTCCTGGTAGAAGCTGAATAAGGAAGATGAAGCCAGAGATTGTATATGGTGAATTACGGCTCACTCCTTCATACATGACATAAATCACAGATAAATCTGCAACAGACCTGCATTGTGACCAAATCCCACTACCCCTGTGCTTGACAAATATTAAGGGCTGGGCATTTTGTTCCATTTTAGTGTACATTATTTAGTATGCCCTAACAGAATAGCGCTTGTTAATATGAAATAGCACATGCTATTGAATTTAGCATGTTGTTCCTAAAATAGTACATTCTAAAATTGAACAATGTACAAAATAACCCACAAAATGAATCAAAAATGACAAAAATTAATTTCTCTGCATTAACCTAATCACAACTTACATTTCAAAAAATAAATAAGGGGCCCTTTTACTAAGCCATGGGAGGGCTAATGTGTGGGTAGCACATGCTAAATCGAGGAAAGGCTAAAGCGGCTAGGGCTCTTCAGCTTGGAGAAAAGGCGGCTGAGGGCAGATATGATAGAGGTCTATAAAATAATCAGTGGAGTTGAACGGGTAGATGTGAAGCGTCTGTTCACGGTTTCCAAAAATACTAGGACTAGGGGGCATGCGATGAAGCTACAATGTAGCAAATTTAAAACGAATCGGAGAAAAGTTTTCTTCACTCAACATGTAATTAAACTCTGGAATTCATTGCCAGAGAATGTGGTAAATGCGGTTAGCTTACTGGAGTTTAAAAAAGGTTTGGATGGCTTCCTAAAGGAAAAGTCCATAGACCATTATTAAATGGACTTGGGGAAAATCCATTATTTCTGGAGTAAGCAGTATAAAATGTTTTGTACATATTTGGGATCTTGCCAGGTATTTGTGACCTGGATTGGCCACTGTTGGAAACAGGATGCTGGGCTCAATGGACCTTTGGTCTTTCCCAGTATGGCAATACTTATGTATTTATATAGCGTGAGTGCCTGGCGGTAATTCTGAAATTGGTGTGTGCTGTTTCCTGTGGTAGAAAATAATGTTCTATTTTCTACCGCGAAGGCATTCCCAGGGGCCACATTGCCACGTGCTGCCTGATTACCGCATGAGTAGTGCGGGAGCCCTTATCACCAAGTAAATAGGTGGCGGTAAGAGCTCAGGCACTAAATAGCCATGCGCTACTTTTAATTTTAGCACACAGCCATTTACTGCCCCAATGTCGTAAAAAATGACCCAGTGAGAGCCAATTTCATGTGTCCAAACTAGTGCAGGCCACTTTTTACTGCAGTTTAGTAAAAAGGTCCCTAAATTAATAGCTCAAAAAACTAAGGGGTCCTTTTACTAAGCTGTGGAAAGCACTAATGCATGCTTACCACAGGTTAAATCCACTCTTACCCTAGCTGAGATAATATGTGCAACTTTCTTTAAATTAGTCCCCTTATTTTCTAATTCCTCTTACTCTCTTACCTATCTATGGCCTCCTTTTACTAAAAGGCGGTAAGCCCAACACGGGCTTACAGCTCGCTATACAGGAAGTACCACCGGGCTACAGCAGCAGCTCGATTGTACTTTTTACCCCTAGCGTGCCGTCATTTCTGGCATTACAAAAATTTATTTATTTTTGTAGCACCAGAGTGTACCCAGCGGTAATCGGGCAGTGCCAGGCGGTGCACAGTTGCCACTGGGTTAACGCGGGAGCCCTTACTGCCACCTCAATGTGTGGCGGTAAGGGCTCCCTTCCAAAATGGCCGTGCAGCAAGTGCTTTACTTGCCATATGGCTATTTCCTGCAGGAAGGCGAGAATTCCCTTTTACAAGCTGTAGTAAAAGGGGATCTTGGCTGGCATGCAAAACACACGCCAATGCCAGCGCCGGCCCCCTTTTGCCGCAGCTTGGTAAAAGGGGCCCTTAGTGGGGCGGCAAAATGGCCACATTTGTATTTTGTTCTGTAATGGCCATGCGCTGATTTCCCAATTAGCATGTGGCTATTAGCACGGGAGCCCTTATTGCCACCTATTTAGTAGGTGGTAAGGGCTCCTGTGCTAATCTCATTCTAATTGTGCAGTGCGCGCCAACATGCCCGAGCTACCTGAATAGCTTCGGGTAATCTACTCTCTGCCCATAGACATGCCTCCTATGCTAAAAAAACAGAAAATAATTTTTAGAATGAGATTAGCGCATGCAGATTGGCACACTATCACAGGACGCGCAGTGCTTTTTGGCGCATGGTAGGCATGCGCTATTGCCTACCACAGCTTAGTAAAAGGGCTTTTAAGACTGTTGAGGGGTTCATTAAATGTATCAACAGGAGTTTAAGAGCTTCTGCAACTTTCAAAAAGTAACCCAAGTTTACGAGCTTGTTCTGAGAGCTTTTTGTTGTTTTATTCCATCAAGCAATCTCACAGCGGGAAACTGATCTTGACAAATGACCCGGACTCGGACACTCTCTCCTAAAAAGCTGAAGATTAGACTAGCTCGCTTTAGACACCCCTAGAGGTAATAAATCTGTTGTGAAGTCAGGGATAGCAAAGAATACACTGCATATCTAATTTAGTGGTGGTGGGGAAGGGGTGTAGGGGTGTTGGACACAGCAGTTTTCCTCCTGCTCCTTTAGGTTTCCAAGCGCAATAGACTCTAAGGCTACAGTAGGGCTACACCAGCCTTCATTTGTAGAAATCACTTTTATATTCACCTGTCAATATACTTTACCCCAACCACTACAGCAGAGGTCTCCACCAAGATTCCTTCTGGAACCTGCAACTGTGGGACTTACATCTGGCCACTGGGGTGCAGCAATTCTAAAACAGGGCACCCCGAATTAAGCATCTGGAAGGTGCGCTGCACTAGGCGTCTGCTTTCCTTTATAAAATACTAGTGTAATCGGGTATATACATGCTTAACATTTAAGTGGTCTTTCACTAAGCCGCGGTAGCATTTTTAGCTCATAGTAGAAATCAGCTGGCGGAAAAAGCCGAGACATCCATAGGAATATAATAGGCATCTCAGCTTTTAGCGCCAGCTGATTTCTACCGTAAGCTAAAAACGCTACTGCGACTTAGTAAAAGAACCCCTTAGGTGGATAATGTTCAGCTTAAGTCATTTTGATCGTATTTCTGCTACTTTGGTGAAATCACTCTGGTTACCTATTGAATTTCGGATTCAATATAAAATTTTGTTGTTAGTGTTTAAGGATGCTACTAGTGCCGTACCGTGTGTTATCTCTGCCAATTTACATTTAGACCAGCCAATTAGATCCTTGATATCTACAACAGCCAATCTATTTGATGTTCCTTCCTTCCTTCCTGATAGTAACTTGGAGGAATATAGAGCCTCAATTTTTTTAAATCACAGGACCAAAGCTTTAGAATACTTTGCCACCTATGCTGAGAATGATCAGAACTTTGAGTCAGTTTTAAAAAATCTTTGAAAACCTATTTGGTCCAGTATGTCTTTCCAGAAGAATCAGGCATTTACCCTGGATTCTATATACGGTGACTAAATTTCCGCATGCAAATCGGTGCACACAGCTGATTTGCACATGCAACCGAATTGTTTAACAAGCTAATCAGTGCCGATAATTGGAAGCTAGCAAGCAATTATCAGCACTAATTGGCACTAGTTAGTAGGGGTGGGCAATGATGAACAATTTTAATCATGATCAATCGTTCGATTAAACCTTTTAATCATGCGATTGAAAGGCATACATTTTGGCCTATACAGTGTAATTCCAACAAAATGTAACTTAAACTTTCAAAAGTGTCATATGCCTTTACTACTACTACTACTACTACTACTACAAGCAGCGCTTCACATTTGAACATGAAGAACAGACAGTCCCTGCTCAAAATAGCTTACAATCTCAATCAGGACAGACAGACAGGACAAATAAGGGATAAGGGAAGGACAGACAGAAGGACACATAGGGAAAAGGGACTATTGAAGAGAGGAAGACAAGATAAAGGTTACAAGCAGGTGACAGGTTAGGAATTGAAAGCAGTATCAAACAGGTAGGCCTTTAGCCCGGATTTGAAGGCTGCCAGGGATGGAGCTTGACGTAATGGCTCAGGAAGTTTATTCCAGGCATAAGGTGCAGCGAGATAAGAGGAACGGAGTCTAGAGTTAGCGATGGAGGAGAAGGGTGCAATTAGGTTAGATTTCCCTAGTGAACGGAGTTCCTGGGAAGGAGTGTAGGGAGAGATGAGGGTGGAGAGGTAGTGAGGGGCAGCAGAGTGAATGCACTTACAACATGTAATACTGAAACGGAGGTGAAATGCAATGAGGAGAAGGAATAAAAATAATTTTTTAAAAAGCAGCAAAATATATTTCTGCAACCTGAGAAGAAGTTTCTGATCCTGAATGTACTTCCCATTGATTTTCAAATCTACTGATACAATTGTAGAAGGGAAAACGTGTTATGGGAGTGGGTCAGAAAAGATCCATTTGAGAATGCTATATGAAGTTCCGGTATCTATGGGTAATCAATAGAAATAAAACAAAATAAAACATGGAAAAGAAAATAAGATGATACCTTTTTTATTGGACATAACTTAATATATTTCTTGATTAGCTTTCGAAGGTTGCCCTTCTTCGTCAGATCGGAAATAAGCAAATGTTGGTAGATGACAGTATATATAAGTGAAACATCAAAGCATTCCAGTGACAGTCTAACAGGATGGGGGCGGATAGGTGAGAGACAGGAAGAGGGATCTATGAGTAAAACAGGCATGCATGCACCATTCAAACTGTGCGAGGGTGGAGACAGAATTATTTGGTGATATTCAGCCACCATTAGAGAGTTATGCAGACAACAGGACAGCAAAAAGCCTGTCCTACCTTAAACCACTGAGCTATCCAGAAATCGCTACTATTTGCTAGTGCTAGTAACCCAAGTAATACTCAGCATGGTTGCTGCGGGGCTCGGCTCTGCTGTACTCAGCTCAGCATCCCCCACCCCTTCATTTACTTTTACAGCTGAAGTCCAGATTTTTCTCCTTCCTCGCTAGCTCAAAGTCTTTGTATTCCCCTGCACAGCCGGGCTCTGCAGATACTTGAGCTGTGAAGAAGTTGGGGAAGTCTCTCGATTTCAAGTCCCAAGAGACCTCTCTCCAACATCCGTGCATGGGTCGTTGGAGCAGCGCCACGAATCCTGTTGCCAGTTGGGATTCCGTTTGGGTGGAGCGGCTGAATGATTGAATTCAGACTATAAGTCAAAACCCCTGATGATGCAATCAGCGAAATGCAAATTTGTGTAGGGTTTGACAACGGGTTGAGCAGTGAAAGGGTTTGTTCAGTGCCAAAGGAAAAATTTTGTTACTGTCTGGAGTCGTGTAAGATAAGATTGTGCAGTGAAAAGCATTGCATATTGACAAAGGAAAAACTTTGTTACTGCCTGGAGTTGTGCAAGATATGAATATGGAATATGGAAATATAGAAGGAACTGCAATAGGTTGAAATCAGAGATACATGCAGAAGAAAGGACTATAAGATTGAGTATTGAAGACCAACTAAGAGTGGTTATATTTATATATTTTGATGGACACCTATTGAGACACAATGAGCAGGGTGTTTAGTTAAATGAAATACTTGTTTTGGGAGTAACAATTACAATATACACGTGTATAATAGAAATGATGGAAATGCAGAGGGAGATATGTAGAAATATGAAGTAAAACAAGCAGGTTTTTGGGTGGTTGAGAGATGTATGAATGGTATGAGTTGTATGTATTTATGGTGAGGATAAATGTTGGATTAAAATGATGATGTAAAAATTTTTTTTAGCAATATTGTGCTTTTCAATAAAATTGTTATAAACTTAATGCTAAAAATAGTAGTCACTGTGTATTCAAATGGAATTAAGCCAAAGATCTTAAAAACCTTAAGGCCTGTGTTTCTTGTCACATGCAGGAAGAGAACTGTCGTTTTGATTTTCCTGGAACTCTGAACTCAGAGAACTTAAGATGCAACACCAGAGTAAATATGACAGGATCCTAGAGGCACTATGGGACAACAACCACCTGCAGAATTTTGATGGAGAGACTTTCTACCTAAGTATCGTACTGTCTACATTACATTAGTGTCACAGTAAAAAGGAGTAGGATGGTCTGGCCTTCACAATAACCAAGGGAGACGTCTAAAAATTCAGTCTTTATTAGGAAACATCAAATGACTCGACACAGCAGCTATGTTTCGGCGCCTATGTGCCTGCCTCAGGAGTCTTAGGATGTCCCAAAGATGTAAAAAATGAGCACAAACCTTTTTTATGTGATCAGGCTATTAGATGTCAAAATCCTAATAATGTCAATCTAATACTTTCACGTTCTTCACCAGCAGTGTCAGTGGGAAGTACATCAGTGTCACATCCATTTCCTATCAGTGGCAGGTAAAGTCAAATATTATCAGTACTTATGATCCTGGAAGCAGTGCTGTTATGGAGTACCAGAGAGAAGACTATGTTAATGGGGTCCATATTTCTACCAGATCTTTAATAGGGAATTAGGTCCTCACTGCATGGTTCCTGCTGCCCTCTCATGACAGACCTGCCAAGTCTCCCACGTTCAGGAGGAGACTTCCGCTTTTGCGGGTCAACTCCCACACTCCGGTTGGGAACCAAGAACTCTCGCTCAGCAGCCTCCCCCCTCCATCCAGTGGCGTTCCTAGGGGGGCTGACACCCGGGGCGGATCGCTGCAAAATCTCACAGCTCTTTTCTTTTTTAAACCTTTGGGTTTAAAAAGCAAAACCATGTGCACATAAGGACTAGATAAATGAATTAAAACAAATCCCCCTAATATGTAATACTTGGTAGCAATAATGAAACAGTGATTGAATATTCAGATAGCAAGCAGCCTGAGCCAACAGATTTATTTTACACTGAACATAATTAACTTTGTATGAACTTGGCTGCTAATAGTGTGCTGAACTAGACAATTTTAGCACATTTAGCCACACCCGTTTACCAGCCATGGCGCATATAAACAGTAATCATTGAAAATATTACACCAGTACAGGAGAAGAAAAATAACTTGGTTTTTTATTTCATTTTAAATAATTTCTGTAAGCTGTTACAGCTCCAGTATACCCAAAATGACACAAACCAAATTAGAATACAGACTCTGCATGCAGCACAATACCAGAAAAACAGAACATTGCTATACATTGCAAAATAAGACAGCAGATGTAAATTCTCAAATTGGACATATTCCAAACACTAAAATGAAAATAAAATCATTTTTTTCTACCTTTGTTGTCTTGTGACTTTGCTTTTCTTATGATGTTGGTCCCAGTCTCTGATTCTCCTACTCTCTACCTGCTCCCTTAACTCCACTTCCAGGGCTTCCTTTCCATTTATTTCTTTACTTTCCTCCTTTCTTCTTCATTTCTTGCCCTACATCCATAGGTAAAAGCTGGGTCCTCCGCAGACTTGACTGGAGGAGGTATAGAGTGGATCCAGCTTTTGCCTATTTTCTCCAGCCATGTGCAGTTTTTCTCCTCTTTTCCCTTTCCCTCATCTCCGTCAGTATGCATCTCTTTCCTATCTCTTCCCTCTCCTCTATCCATGTCCAGCATTTCTCTTCTTTCTCCACCCCTCCATCTATGTTCATCTCACTTCATCTCACTATCTGTACCCTCAGTTTTCCTCAGCTGCTTTCCTTCCAGCCGCCCTGCGTTTAAAGGCTAGAGGCGAGCCTGTTTTTTCGCTGCCGTGCCTTTTTAAACACAGGGCGGCTGGAAGGAAAGCAGCTGAGCAACAATATGGCAGGGAGCGACAGGAAGCGCCGCAGGGCCCTTGGAGGCGCGAAGCACTGTGCGTTCGCTCCTGTCGCCCTAGTCTAAGACCGGCCCTGAATTCCGCTACATCTTTTTTGAGATACGGAGACCAGAACTGAACACAATACTCAAGGTGTGAATGCACCATGGAGTGATACAAAGGCATTATAGTATTTTTGGTCTTATTCCCCATCCCTTTCCTAATGATTCTTAGCATCCCGTTTGCTTTTTTGGCCGCCGCCGCACACTAAACAGAAGATTTCAGTGTATTATCTACAATGACACCCAGATCTTTTTCTTGAGCACTGACCCCCAAGGTGGAGAAAAAGATCTGGGTGTCAAGCACTACTGTATGCTTGCCACAGCTGAAAAGGGCTTACCGCAAGACACCTCTGCACATGCAAACAATTCACTTAAAAATATGTTTTTTTTCCATAGAGAAGGCATATCTGTGGGTAGAGAGTAGACGTTTCTGCACTAATCAACGCATCCGCATTAATGCATACTAACTGATCGGTGCAGGATTAGCATGTGAGCCCTTACCGCCTACAAAATAGATGTTGATAAGAGCTCATGCACTAATTTTTGTTAATGACCAATCGCTAATGGACAAACAGCAAAACAAAAAGTACCAGGAGCCTTCAAATAAAAGAATAAAAACTTTAATCGATTGTTTAGATGAAACAATCCTTGAATGGACCCGACACGGTCCGTGTTTCGGCGCACAGCGCCTGCGTCAGGGGTCACGAAGTGTAGCACAATGCATACGGCTTTGGGCTGGAAGCAATATGCTGCGCCACCGTGCTATCCCTTCGTACAATATCAAGCAGAAAGATACTCTCACAAACCAACTTCTGGTCACGAGATCAGTATCTCTCTGCTTGATATTGTACGAAGGGATAGCACGGTGGCGCAGCATATTGCTTCCAGCCCACAGCCGTACGCATTGTGCTACACTTCGTGACCCCTGACGCAGGCGCTGTGCGCCGAAACACGGACCATGTCAGGTCCATTCTAGGATTGTTTCATCTAAACAATTGATTAAAGTTTTTATTCCTTTTTTTGAAGGCTCCTGGTACTTTTTGTTTTGCTGTTTGGACTTTTGTTTGGACTTTGCTCCCTCTCTTTGCTATACTACAACCACTAATGGAAATATTAGCACGTGGCTATTAATTCAAAGAATGGAAAATCAACCATATTCCGGTTGTGCTAAAAATGGCCTTAGCATGCAGGAAAGACTGAAAAAGGCCACTTTTTACTGCAGCTTAGTAAAAGGAGCCCTACATCAAGAAACAATCGAAAATACATGTAATAACCTTCTGTAAAGTCCACTACTAGGGAGATGGAGAATTTTACTAGGAGAGAAAAATAATAAAAAAGGGAAATTTTCCAATTATTCAAAGGTAAACGAAACAAAACTTGTTCTTATTTTAGGAGGCCCTTTTACTAAAGGGTTGGCGTGCGGCATGGGCTTGCTGCATGCTAAAACCACCGCTGGGCTACTGCAGGAGCCCAGCAGTAGTTCCCATCCCCAGTGCACACTTTTCCTGCACTATAAAAATATTTTCTATTTCTGTAGTGTCGGGGCTTACTCGGCGGAACCACTGAGTTAGCGCAGGAGCGCCTACCGCCATCTCAATGGGTGGTGGTGCTCCCCCTCGAAATAGATATGTGGGAAGTGGTTCACTTACCACATGGCCATTTCTTTTCAACCTTTTCAACATTTTTAGTACACGCTAGCACCAGAGACACCCATAGGAATATATGGGTGTCTCTAGCATTAGCGCGCGCTGAAAACGCTAGCGTGCCTTAGTAAACAAGGCCCTTTATTTTTTACCTTGTGGGTAGTGCATGCTCATCCCCAAATTACCACAGGATGCCTCAGCGCACCCCACTGTCAGCCATTTTTGCTTACTGCAGCTTTGTAAAAGGACCCCAAATGAGTTATTGCTATCTCCTGTCTCTGTTGAAGAAAAAATATAGAACACCTTATTCAGCGTTAAAAAAAAAAAAGGTATGTTGACCACTGCTGGCAGAATATTAATTCAACAGAGATTAGCTACTGAGCTTGCTGGGAACCACCAGCAGATTTTGTGGATTCGCTTCAAATTTTTCCCTGTTGGCCACCAGCCTCTTCATTTAAAAAAAAAAAAAGGTTCCAAATCTAAAATTTGTTGAACTCTCGGGTTCCAAGAATTCATTTTGCAAACCTTGAAGCCTGCCAACTCTAAAAAATGAACACAAAATAAGCCTATGACGTTTAAATGTGAGGAGAGAATTGTTTCCATAATTAAAGCTACTTTAAGACAGTTGAATGAGTAAACAAGGATGGCCATAAAGATTTAAAATGTTCAGATATCCTCGTGAAGTTAGGCCGCATCAATAATCTTTACAAACACAGGCACGGTTATGGATGCCACTGAGCTTTCCTGCACGGTGTAGGACCATCTGGTGTTCAATATGCGCAGCCGATTTATTGTCTGAAGCTGAGCTATCTTGCTTTAAATTTGACCCTGCTCTGTTCCTCTTCTATTTACTTTTACAATGTCCCGGCAACCTGCCCTGTGCCTTTCCCTTCCTTTACTACAGCTCTTCATTTCCTTGTATTTGTGCACAAACATATTTTAATTGTTTTATTATTAGCCATTTATTATAAACCAGGAGATTTTTTTCCTCCTGCACTGTGTGAAATTTGCTGTCCAAATTAAGTGCAGTTGAGGAGGCTTGCTGAAAGGAGCACATACATAAAAACAGGTTCATCTAACCGTTGTATTTTCAGGGACTTTGGTAACAGAGCAAAGGGAGACATGATTCTCTCGCTGCAGTTATTCTGAAACTGTTAGCACAAAATCCCTCTAATTTTATAAAAGTCACCAAAATTGTGCGTGAAAATTTAGGTGCATTCCCAATCTGTGCATTCATTTTAGTAGAATAACAAGCCAATTATGGGCACTAATTGGCTAACAAGCAATCACTGGCACTAATTAGATTTAATTGGAACTTACACACCTAAAATTTATGCAACCTGAAAAAGGAGGCAAGGAAATGGGAGGGTCATGGGCATTTTGGGGCGGATCGGGGGGTGTATTCAATTCCTATGTGCTTCCTCTCATTTGCCGCATGGGAATCGCTACTGCGGCTTTGTAAAAGAAGCCCTGAATGAATAATGTGCACATAACATAAATTCTCTTGAGTATGAAAAAAATTATTTTAAAAAAGGAGGAAAAGGTCTCAGAGGTAGTCGGTGGACTCATCTGTTTCAGATGGTTACAGACACAACAGACTCCCTTGTAAACATTGGCCAAAAAGCCTCCATTAAAGCAGTGGCGTAGCCAAGGGTGGGCGCGGGTGGGTCCAGGCCCATCCACTTTGGGATCAAACCCACCCAGTAGCAGCACACCTATGCTGTGTCTGGCAGGGATCCCCAAGTCTCACCAGCCGAAAACTCCCAACAACTGTCCCTCCTGCATACCTTGTAACTAGCAGATCCTCGCCTGCAGCGAGAAGCAACTCATACATACTGCTCGTACCGGCTCCACAGCCTTCCCTCTGATGTATTCCTGCCTATGTGGAAATAGGAAGTTACATCAGAGGGAATGCTGTGGGGCCAACATGAGCAGTGTGTATTAGGTGCTGCTCGCTACCGGTGAAAATCTGCTATTTAAAAGGTATGCGGGGGAGGGGGATGTTTGAGAGACCACATGGCATAAAGGCGAGAGAGGGAGAGACCAAATCACTTGTGGGAAAAGGTGGAGGTCTTCTGCCCACCCATCTTGGGCCCAGGCCCTCCCAAAATTGGGTGTCTGGCTACGCCCCTGCATTAAAGTTTTATTAAACTATGTTTTGTTTAGATTAACACCTCTCAAACATTTTGAGAAAACCAATTCAAACAAAATAATATATATATTTCCAAGCACTTATCTTCACAAACCCTAAGGGGTTCCTGTTTCACCATAAGGCTTCTTCAGGGGAATTTGAATGCTTATAACGTTTTATAACAATGAAAAATGTGGCAAGATTGCACTGTGTTCCAGGGGCGAACTGACCATTCAGGCAACCAGGCAGTGCCCGGGGCCCAGAGGCTCTCCCCCCCACCACTACTACTACTTAACATTTCTAAAGTGCTACTAGGGTTAGCGCTGTACAATTTAACAAAGAAGGACAATCCCTGCTCAAAGAGCTTACAATCTAAAGGACACGTGAACAGTCAGACTGATAGGGGCAGACAAATTGGGGCAGTCTGGAATTCCTGAGAGGAAGAGTTAGGTGCCGAACGCAGCATTGAAGAGGTGGGCTTTAAGCAAAGACTTGAAGATGGGCAGGGAGGGGGCTTGGCGTAAGGACTCGGGAAGGTTGTTCCTGTTGGAATGTAATTGTATTTTACATGCATTGCCTGTCACCTATTATTTCTCTGTGATTACTCTGTGACCTCTGATGTGAATTACTTAGAGAGGTCACACAGCTATGCAACTTCCTGTGGGGGTAGACACAGCACATGCAGCACATGGAGCACATGGAGCTCATGTTCTCTCCTAACCTGAGAGGATCTATGGTGTGAGCATCCATTACCATCTAAGCACATGGAAGGAGCTGATAAGACAAATGTATAGTAATATGTATATATAAGCCTGTCTGATTATAATCTAACTGCAAACTGTGAGTAAACAGATGTTTTGTTACTTCAACTTTAAAGTGACTCAGCAGTGAATTATTCTGGGGTGAATGAGAGAGAGATGAAGAAAGAAATTAACATTTCTAAAGCTGAAGCTGTGTGTACTAAAATCTGCTAATTATTTACTACAAATAATCCAACAAAAGGGTTACGGGCCCAGGGCCAGGAATTGAAAAAGAAGAGAAATATTACCAGGCAGTAAAAAAAGCCACATTTTTTTCTCTTAAGTTTTAAAGGAAAGATTCAGTCTGTCTCTCTCTCCCCCCACACAGCAGACAGAAGGCTAAGAAAATGGCTGAGGGAAGAAATTCACCATTGTTCTATTCTCTCAAGGTGCCTAAATTAACTGAGTTTAATTATCAGCAGTGGGAACTAAGATTCATATGTCTCCTTCGAGCAAAAGGATTAAATATATGCTTAGACCAAGACAGAACAGATGAAAATATGGCTGAATGGGACAATGCAAACTATTATGTGAAGTGCATGCTTTTGGAAGCTCTCTCAGAGAAACAAGCCATATTAGTGGAGGGAAAAGATACACCAA
The DNA here is from genome assembly GCF_901765095.1 of Microcaecilia unicolor. NCBI lineage: Eukaryota > Metazoa > Chordata > Amphibia > Gymnophiona > Siphonopidae > Microcaecilia > Microcaecilia unicolor. Next base: position 273,745,120 of record NC_044036.1, on the reverse strand, counting down.
AGGACATTTTATATAAACTGAGAACTATGTATGCAACTACATATGCAAAGCAGCAACCAATTTGGCTGGCAGAGTTGAATGAAACCAAATTAAGGGATAAAAGTAAATGTAATGATCACATTATGTATCTTATGTCTTCATTTCAAAAGTTAGAACTTTCTGGAATTCCCATGTGTGATGCATTGAAAAGAGCATTTCTTTTTACTTCACTATCAAAGAAGTTTGATGTTTTTAGGTCTGTAAATGAGGCCATTGAAGGGCAATCTTTTGAACAGACAACATCAAAACTAAGGCAGGAATGCATAATAAATGATTCTGAGGAGATGTGTTCTCAAAGCAAGTCAGAGAGAAATGAAACAAATTTCTTGGCAAAGAACAGAGGAAGGCGGAGCTATGGGAAAACTCCACCCAAGGGCAAGCTGATTTGCTACTCATGTGGAAAGGAGGGACATGTATCTAAATGGTGTAAGGAAACACAAAACACTCCCTCTAGCTCACCTAAGCCAATGGAACTAAAGAATTTTCAAACCAGGAAATGTATGAAGGACAAAGATAAACACAAGGGCTTTCTAATGGCAGAAAAATCTTTGACTATGGTAAATAATAATTCAAATGAAAGTACTTGGATTTTGGATTCAGGGAGCACATGCCATTTAACCAATTGTAAGAATTTCTTTCAGGAAATGTGTCCAGAGGAAGGTATTCTTAAAACTGCAAACGCAGGGACTGCTAAGATCCAAGCAAAAGGTATTGGATTCTTAAAATGCAAAGTGTCTAATGAAGTTAAAGAAATTCCTGTAAGTGATGTCTTGTATATTCTCCAAGCAGTTTGCAATATGCTTAGTGTATCTACATTAGATAAGAAGGGATTTGCGATTCATTTTGAAAACAGTAAGTGCACAATCTCTAAAAATGATGAAGTGTATGCTGAAGCTTTTATGCATAATGATGTTTATAAACTGAGCATTTCAGGTGAAGCCTCACATATGGCGCAAGTAAGGAAGAATGATGGTAAATGTAGTCTGGAAATCTGGCACCGCCGCCTGGGACATCGTGATTCTAAGGTGATCCAGGATCTTTACAGTAAGCAACTGGCCACCGGCATTCAGATAAGTGCAGATGCTGGTAAAATGGAGAAATGCATAGACTGTGTTACTCAAAAAGGTGTGAGACCCTCATTTCCTGCATACACAGGAAATAGGAGTAATAAAGTGCTGGACTTAATACACAGTGACTTATGTGGACCGTTTAATATCCCATCATTGGGAAATAACAGATTTGTGCTAATATTCTTGGATGATTTCTCTAGATATTGTGTGGCCTATTTGCTGAAAGAGAAAAGTCAAGTCACAGACATGCTGAAGAAATACGTAGCCATGGTGAGCAATAAATTTGAAAGAAAACCAAAGGTTCTTCAGACCGACAATGGTGGTGAGTTCACTTCACAAAGCATGCGCACATTTCTAGAACAAGAAGGCATTCAGCATATCACAACAGTAGCTTATACACCAGAGCAAAATTCTGTTGCAGAGAGAAAATTTAGGTCACTTGTGGAAATGACCAGATGTATGCTGTCAGATAGCAATCTCCCTAAAAGACTATGGGGGGAAGCCATTCTCACAGCAGTGTACCTACAAAACAGAATGCCAACTAAAGGCGCTGAGCGCACACCACATGAGACATGGCATGGTAGGAAGCCAAACCTGTCACACATAAGAACATTTGGAAGTACAGCATATGCTCATATACCAAAGCAAAGAAGGCATAAGCTGGATTCCACAACAGAAAGGGGCATTTTAGTTGGCTATACTCCAGGACACAAAGGATATAGAATTTTGAATCTGAAAACTGGCATTGTTGGCATAAGACATGTTACATATTTTGATGAAAACAAAAGGGTTGATAAAGGCTTGATTATCCCAGATGAGCCTTATCATCCAGAATATGAAACTAGAACCATAATAGACATGCCAGTGTATATAAATGCCATACCAAGGCAGATGTCTGAAAGCAACTCATCTGTATCTAACGAGGAACAGGCAGAGGAAGCAGACACAGAAAGGATCATTGAAGAAGACAGTACAGTTGGAGAAGGGGAATCAATTGGAGAAGGACTCTCAGATTTAGAGGATGCGGAAAGGTCGGACCAACCTGTTGTCAGACGCTCATCCAGGGAAAACAAAGGTGTTCCACCCCCAAGACTGTCTTACCTAACAAAGTCAGCAGAAGCTCAAGAGCCCTTAACATGGGATGAGATTGAGAAAATGCCAGCAGAAGAAGCTGCTGAATGGCATAAAGCTGCACAAGAAGAAATTGATGCATTGGATAAAAATAATACTTGGATTCTTACAAAATTACCTCCTGGCAAGAAAGCTATAGGATGCAAATGGGTATTCAAGTTAAAAAGGAATGCACAAGGAAAAGTGGAAAGGTATAAAGCCAGATTAGTGGCAAAGGGATATCTTCAAAAATATGGAGAAGATTTTGATGAAGTGTTTGCACCTGTAGTGAAACACACGACAATTAGAACACTTCTGAGCATTGCAGTCTCAAAAGGCATGCAAGTCAACCACATTGATGTGAAAACAGCGTTTCTTCATGGAGAAATAACTGAAGACTTGTACATGGAACAGCCAACAGGTTTCATAAATACAAAACAAAGACAGCTAGTGTGTAAATTAAACAAAGGTCTTTATGGATTAAAGCAAAGTGCAAAATGTTGGAATGATAAATTGCATGAAATATTGACAAATTTAGGATTTAAGCAAGGTGAAGCAGATAAATGCTTGTACACTAGGTGCACAAATGGACAATATGCATACATTTTAGCTTTTGTTGATGATCTGCTCATTGCAAGCGAAAGTGAGCAAGAGTACAAGGACATTGTAAAGTGTTTAAACCTCAATGTTGAGATAAAAGAACTTGGTAATGTGTCATACTATCTTGGTATAGAAATTGAGAAACAAAATGATGGTTCTTATCTTCTAAGCCAGAAGCAGAAAATAAATGAGCTTATTGAAAGTTTAGGTATGCAAGATGCCCAAGTTGTAAGCACTCCCATGATCACTGATTTTCTGAAGGATGAAACAGTAAGAGAACCTTTACCAGATAACATCCAATATAGATCAGCCATAGGTAAGCTTTTATATCTAGCTACCACATACAGGGCTGATATAGCAAATGCAGTAGGAATTTTGAGCAGAAGGGTCAGCTCACCTACCAAATCAGATTGGACTGCAGTTAAAAGGATGGTAAGGTATTTAAAGGGTACCATTGATTGTAAATTAAAGATTTCAGCCAATAGTAATCCAAAACTCATATGTTACTGTGATTCAGATTGGGCAGGGGATCATTCTGATTATAAATCCACAAGTGGATATGTGTTTATGTATGGAAATGTACAAATTTCATGGGCCAGTCATAAACAAAGTATTGTGAGTCTGTCTTCTACAGAAGCTGAATATGTGGCTGCATCGGAAGCGTGCAGAGAACTGATGTGGATTGAAAAACTTATGCTGGATTTTGGAATAGCTGAAAAGAGACCAATCCAGATAATGGAAGATAATCAGAGCTGCATCCGACTGTCACAGAATGACAAGGTTCAGTCACGCACCAAGCACATCGCAACGAAATACCACAACGTGCGAGAGTTGGCGAAAGAAGGGGTCATCAGTCTACACTATTGTCACACCAGTGAGATGACAGCTGACATCATGACCAAACCGTTACCCAGAGAACATTTTGTGAATCTGCGTATAAAGCTTGGACTTTGTATGAATAAATAATTGCATGACAGTTATGCATGAGAAGGGGTTTGTTGGAATGTAATTGTATTTTACATGCATTGCCTGTCACCTATTATTTCTCTGTGATTACTCTGTGACCTCTGATGTGAATTACTTAGAGAGGTCACACAGCTATGCAACTTCCTGTGGGGGTAGACACAGCACATGCAGCACATGGAGCACATGGAGCTCATGTTCTCTCCTAACCTGAGAGGATCTATGGTGTGAGCATCCATTACCATCTAAGCACATGGAAGGAGCTGATAAGACAAATGTATAGTAATATGTATATATAAGCCTGTCTGATTATAATCTAACTGCAAACTGTGAGTAAACAGATGTTTTGTTACTTCAACTTTAAAGTGACTCAGCAGTGAATTATTCTGGGGTGAATGAGAGAGAGATGAAGAAAGAAATTAACATTTCTAAAGCTGAAGCTGTGTGTACTAAAATCTGCTAATTATTTACTACAAATAATCCAACAGTTCCAAGCATAGGCCCACCACTGCACACTACAGCCCCCCGAGCCTCAGTTGGCCCTTCCTGGTCCCAGCTTGAAGGCCCCTGGCGGTCTAGTGACCTCTTAAGGCAGGAAAGAACTACACTCTTTCCTGTCTGCTGTCGCTATTCTGCCCAGCGCTGCCATGTTTTAAAAATGACTGCCGAGACTTCCTGCAGCAGTCTCATGAGAATGTTAAGACCCACAAGACTACTGTGGGAACTCTCAGCACCCATTTTGAAAACATGGCGGCGCTGGGCAGAATAGGGTAGGGAGCAGTGGGAATGGAATTCTTTCCTGCACCCGAAGAAAGCACTAGAGCATCAGGGTCCTTCAAGGTAGGACCGGAAAGGGCCCGCTGAGGTTTGGGGAACTGTAGTGTGCAGGAGTGAGGTGTCAACTGTGGCAGTAGGGGGGGGCTGCAGTGTGTGGGAGGGAGCGGCGGCAATGCGGCAGTGGGGGGTTGGGGTCCAATGACCTTTATTGCCCGGTGGCCTAGATCAGTCAGTCCGTCCCTGCTGTGTTCTCTTCAGAGCCTTTTACTAAAGCAAATTAAGTAGCTCAAGCAGGAATCAGTGTGTGCTAACAGTTAATGTAGTGGCTTGACACTTAACTCCTCATTCTATAATCTTAGCACCTCAATGGACACACAATTTGCATGCTCAGATTGTAGAATACTAGCACTTATCTGGCTGAATCTTACATTTTCATGCATGAGTGCTAACTGGGCTAAAAGTGGTATTCTATGGTCTTAGCATTCAAATTAATTAGTGTACAATTGCAAACGGGGCAATGAGATGGGTGGCAGCATGGGCAGGGTATGGGTGTCTGTCACAATTGCACGCATATGCTATAGAATAGTGTCATTTATACACCAAAGTGCAGCATTTCAGTAGGCGCAGTTACCCCTGCCATAGATATGGCGTAAGTGGGCGTGGCTAAATGCTAGTGCATAAATGCATTCTATAACAGAATCTAGGTGCCAGCATTCCTTTACAGAATTTGTATTTAGCGCCCAGCATTTTGGGGCCTAACTTTTAGCGCACCTTTAGGGCCAGATTCAGTAAATAGTGCCCAGCGTTATTATATAAAGGGCACTCCGCGATGAGTGCTCTTTGGGGTCTTTTTACTAAGGTGAGCTGAAAAGTGGCCTGGGCTGGTGTAGACACGTGTATTGGACATGCGCAGGTCCATTTTTCAGTGCACCTGCAAAAAAGGCCTTTTCTGGCCATTCACTTAGTGGTAAGGTCTCATGCGTTAACCAGGTGGTAATCATCAGCGTGCGTACAATGCCGATTACTGCCTGGTTAGCGGCACACATCGGAAAAGAAAATATATTTTCCAGCACGCCTAGTGGGCGCGTGTACAAAATGAAATTACTGCCCAGGCAATGCGGTAGCCGGGCAGTAGTTTTGAATTGGCGCATGTTGGACGTGCACGGGCACCTATGCAGCTTAGTAAAAGGGCCCATTTATACAATAGCATTGGGCACTGAATTCTGCACCCAAGTTTGGGCACAAGGTCTTACATCAACTGAAACCAGGTGTAAATCCTGGTGCTCAAATTGGCACACATCCATGGTATTCTATAATACTGCGTGCAATTTTCAAGAATGCCCCTGACCTGCCCATACCCCTCCCATGGGAACACCCTCTTTGCAGTTGTTTGTGGATACACTTAGGCACTATCCTATAATTGGGTTTATTTATCATACACCACATTATCTGCAATGCAGTTCGCACATGCTAAATGTATTTTCCCTGATTTAACTGCCTGAACAAATACTAGGAATGCCCTCAACAGTTAATGCAGTTATCGCATACTAATTTTGACACTTAACTACTCCATAACTGCTAAATATTACCTCACTTTAGTAAACGTGCCCCTATGTTAATAATTTTACAGAGAAGCAATGAACCCCTTCAGTTTCTCTAAATAAGAAAAAGGTGAGGGTGGGCCAGTCAGGTAGTGGCAGTGCCATAAAAAGCAGGGTTCTATTCTTAGCCCAGATCTTCGGCTACTAGGGCATCCTGGTGTTGGGGATACCAGGAAGGAAGTTTCTCCTCTCCTAGTGGAAGGGGTGGGGTGGAGAGGGGGTCATCATGCAATGGTGACACCTAGTGACCAACTGAGCAGTGCACGATTGTCAGGATTCCAGAAGGAGCTATGATGCATGGTCCTCAGCTGATAATTATTGCTAGAAAAAGTGTAGCATGGCAAGATAGAAAGGGAAATACCAAAAATAAAAAAAAAACCTTATGATGCCACTGCCCAATGAAAACTTAAAAGGAGTATGAGAGATCTGCTGAGCATTAAAAAAATGCTTTGGATGCTGAGTTGAAAGGTTGATGATAACTAGCAAGCAGTTTAGAAAGAAGGCAAAACCAGACCCTTTGCCAGGCAGCCCCTGAAACAGTAATTAATTTAGCAGAGAGTTGAGCTGCAAACTACTAAAAGGCAGAGGCTGTGGAAAAATGGTGAACTATAATCTCATTAAGCTCTTTCCCAAACTAGTTAGCAGGCAAAGCATCTAAGAATATGAAAAGAAAAAGCAAAGCCCGATTAACCCTTACATAAGAAAATTCTAAATTCTGTGTAGGCTTCCTGCTGCTATTACTCTGTTGGCAGAAGGAATTTCCTGACGTTTTTCATTTGCTCATCCTAATTGATCACTTTGCTCTCTTGTCTTCTGTGCTTGTCACACATTTTAACTTTATAGCTCCTTTCTTTTTTTTTTCCTACAGCGCGTTGATGGAAAAATTTATGAAGAATCAAATTATCGCTCCTAGCAGTGAATTAAAACAATTTTTCATTTACAAAGTCAGTGCTATTGCTCCGCTGCATTCCACCTTTGGGAATCCAATTGTTCTTTCCAGCCACTCGCATTCCTCTTTATAGCACAGCCGTCGCACGTTGCAGATTATGACTGCAATTTTCTCCTAATCTGTTCTGGAACGCGGGAAACTGTCATAAAACTTAAGGGCTTCAGCAGAATCCATAAAGTCATGGCCACAATTAAAATATGTAATGGATTGAACAAAGAGGGACCATTTTGTTAAGAGTCACACTTACCAAACTTTGCCATGTAAACTAGAGAAGGTCAAGCATAAAGTAACATTTTTTAATCTAGCCAAGTGACCTGACTGCATAGCCTCAGTATGTGTTGTATTGTCTTCATACAGCATATTGTATTTCTCCATATATACATAAATTCCTGAAGATACTTACATTCACTTTTATTACACAGGGAGATGTACTGAGTTAGTCCAATTGAAAACGCATCACTAAGGGGTCCTTTTACAAAGCTGCGGCAAAAGGGGGTCTGCGCTGGCATCAGCACGTGTTTTTGATGCGCAACGAGGCCCCCTTTATCGCAGCGGGTAAAAGAAAGGTCTTTGTTCTTTTCCAGAAATGGCCGTGTGGCAAGTGAAGCACTTACCATGCGGCCATTTCGGGGGGGGGGGGGTGCTCTTACCGCCACCAATTGAGGCGGCAGTAAGGGCTCCTGTGCTAACCCAGCAGTAACCAGGCAGCGTGCAGCACTGCCCGATTACTGCCAGATGAACACCATTGGTACAAAACTGAAATATTTTTGCAGCGCCGGAAATGGTGCGCACTGGGGGAGGGAACTACTTGCTGGGCTGCTGCAGAAGCCCAGCAGTACTTCCCTTTTAGTGAGTGGCAAGCCCACATTAGGCTTACCACCGCTTCGTTAAAGGGCCCCTTAAAGTCCATTTGCCTGCCATTATGTCTATACATTATAATAAATAATGAAGGTTATCTCCTTCTAACTCTATTGACAGATGACACATTCAAATATGGAGGAGATATAGAAACAACACAATCGGCATATTTTCTGACCGAAAAATAAATCTTTAAATTAAAGAGGTGTTGCCTCTAGAAGCCCCTGGCTCTATATATTCAGAGCTCATGAGGGCTAGGCTGCTTCATCATTGGCAACACCCCTAAGTTTATAGAACAACTTATCCCCATACATGTGTTCAAATACTCTTTTTTTATGAATTTTTTCTTCTTTTTACTTCTTTTTTTCTAACACATAATGGGTATTTATAAAGTTAAACGTGACGGCTACTTAGCTTTTGCACGGTCCAATCCTTCCTTTGTTAGTTAAATGCTGGAAGCTGAACGCGACCAAGACATTCAAGTACAGAATGAGGCAAAAAAAAAAGTAACCCCCTAAAGGTTTTTTTTTTTGGGGGGGGGGGGGGGGGTTGGCGTTTTTCCAGCAACTGCTTGGAATTTCACAGCTTTATTTGTTGTTACTATCTATGTTTACGTGCTGGCGGAATCAGATTATCTTTACACACAGTGAAGTTACAGACTTTTTAGCGTGACCACTCAGCGAATTTCACTCATTCAAAAATGTTTGCACTGTAAAACTACCATTATTTGAACAACAACAAAAAAAGGGGTACCAGATTCTGTTAATGATGTCACAGTGATATAGACTTTTCTAAACAATAATTTGAATTTGAATAATTTGTATTTGATAATATGATAACTTACAGATAATTTCTTTTAAAAGCATTTCAATTCGGAATGGCAATCATGGGCAAGGTGTCGGTAGCAGACAAAGGGGCCCTCTTACAAAGCCAAAGTAGGGCTACCGTGCAATGATGTGTGGCAAATCAGCCCCACTACAGTTCCGGTGTGTGCTGCACATCATTTCCAGCGCTCAATTTTTTTTTTGCATCTGGGGCTTACCTGGCGGTAATCAGGCAGCACCATGGGCTGCCTGGTTATTGCCGGGTTAGCACATGAGCCCTTATCGCCTCCTAAATAGCAAGGCATGTACATGATGAAGTTTGAGTGGTATTTACAACATAATTTTCAAGAATTTTACATGCTATTTTCTGATTGTAAATCTGTCTTTCTACTGAATTGTCAGTGCCTTTAATACCAGATTTTAGATTCCTTGATAAGGCTACACTCAGAAGCAGAGACTTTGGAAAAATATGAGTTCAAACTCAAACCATGAAAACTGTAGCTTTGATTTGAATGCATTTTGAGATTTCCCCCCCCCCCCCAGCTCCCCCTAAAGAAATTTAGGGGCCCTTTTACTAAGCCGCATAAGCGCCTATGCACACCCAATGCATGGCAATTCTGAGTTACCGTGTAGCCTGTGCAGTAATTTCATTTTTTACGTGTGCCCACTACGTGCGCCGGAAAATATTTTTATTTTCTGGCATGCAGGCGATAATCGGCATTTTACGACATCGACCATTACTGCCAGTTACCACGTGAGATCTTACTGCTAGGTCAACGGCTGGTGGTAAGGCCTCAGACCCAAAATGGACACGCGGCAATTTTAATTTTGCCACATGTCCATTTTCAGCAAAAAATTTAAAAAGGCATTTTTTACAGGTGCACTGAAAAATGATTCTTTGTGTGCCCAAAACACACATCTACACTACCGCAGGCCATTTTTAATCACTATAGTAGAGAGAAATTGATGCAACTAAGTACATGCATAAATGTCCCATGAAGGAAAGTGAAATGGCTCAGCTAATGCTGGGGAAAGCCTAAAGCGGATTTGCTGAAAATTTACACAGGGTTCCCCCTAAAATGGTTTCCTGGGAATCAGCAGAGCTGCTCAATGTTCTATACAAACTCACCAATTTATGGAACTCAGTACTGAATTTCTAGCAAAACAAAAATGAACAAGCTAATTTGATGAGTCAACCTGCCAAACTCTGTGGGCACATCAAATGTGTTGGAAACCCTTTGGGGGAAAGATTTCTGTATCTCAGCACTAGAGTACCATGACTGAGCAAAACGAATCACATGACTGAGTGGGAAAGTTCTATCTTTTGCACAGAGGCTGATGCTCAAAGCCAGGCACAAAAGCACATAATGCAAAAGCCCATTATGCAACAGCAATACAAAAAAAAAATAGTGAAGCGATACTCATAAGAAATCATATGCATGGTTAATTTGCTCTAACAAACCAAAAGGAACGTGCCTTGCACATGCACACAAAGGTTTTGTGATAAGCACGGCTCTTGTGCGCATGCCCAGATGAAACCAGAAGTGCAAACACACATCGGCACTGTTCTTTTTTGCTTTTAAATATGAGCCTTTCAAAAATTGTTTGCACTTCAAATTTTTAAAAGGCTCGTATTTAAAACAGGTGCCAATGTTTGCCTTCACTTTTGGTTTTGCTTGGACTCATGCACACGTTTGTTTCTCACTATCAGCACTTAAAACTTGCACGGGGTTCCTTCTGCTTGTAAAAGAAGACAAAACCCACAATTCAATGTGAAAAATTGACAAGAAATCTCCTGAAAACCTTCTACACTACCCTTGACCCGGCAAAAACATTTTGGCATTATATGCCATCATTTCCTTCTGCAGATTGCAGTACTTCTGTCTGAGCATTGCGAAGGAGTGCTTTCTGACATTATTAACATCCTTTTAAATACATTTCAATACAATTTGCAGCCATTTTTAGCACATACGTTCACTTCACTAGAGCCCTTTGAGCATTTGGTGCACAATAAAGTATGTGCAAATCCATCACTAACCACTTTTCAAAGCTGCTGTTAGTTTTGGGTTTAAAGAGAATCAGGAAGAGAGCAGAAGACTTCAGTATGAGAATCCGCCATTAACATTTGAAAACATACGGGTCCTTTTACAAAGGCGCGCTGAAAAATGCCTTGCGGTAGTGTAGGTGTGGGTTTTGGGCGCACGTAGAATCATTTTTCAGTGCACCTGTAAAAAAGGCCTTTCCCCCCCCCCCCCCCCCCCCCCGAAAATGGACGTGTGGCAAAATCAAAATTGCCGCACGTCCATTTTGGGTCTCAGTCCTTACCGCCAGCCATAGACCTAGCGGTAAAGAATTTGGACGGTAACGCCCTACGCACATCAGATGCCACTTGGTGCGCGTCTGCTTCGCGTGCCAGAAAATAAAAAATATTTTTCAGATGTGCATATTGGACGCGCACCAAAAATGAAATTACCGCAAGAGCCACACGGTAGTCGGGTGGTAGGTCCATTTTGGCGCACACTGGGCACACGTGGAGCTTTATGCGGCTTAGTAAAAGGGGCCCATAGCACTGGTGTCCCTGATGAAGGAGTTCTGAAGCTGAGAGCTCTGTTGGGCATCTTGTGAGCAGTTTATAAAAAAATGAAAGTATCGGAAGATTGAGATAATTTTTCTACTGCTTCTTTTTGCAATTCCGGTGCTGGTTTATATTATATTTTTTTGGGGGGGGGACTTGTTTTGATTAACTTTCTAGTTTATGGACATTGTAATACAATGTTTATTGGACCATTATGGACCTGTTGATTTTTTTTTATTATATTATATAAAAAGACTACCATTTTTAATTAATTAAAATTAATGGAAAAAAGGGAGGGGAATTATGGCAGGAGTTCTAATGGTGTATAGAGCCTTCTAAGTGAGCCATATAGGTGACAATTCCCACTGAAATAAAGCAGCCTATGCTGAATTCTCCCGTTCTCTTCCCAATTCTCTTTATATACATTAATATAGCACCGATTTATATCCAGTGGTGCAGGTTCCAGGTTTTTTATTAAGCGATATTTGTATGTTTTCACGGAATTGATTTTTTTTTTGTTACTGTTTTCATTTTTCTCTCCCTTGAGGGTTATTTTATTGTTTGGTGTTAGTTTTGAGCGTCAGTCCCTCAGGAGGGAAAGCCTGTCCCCTGTTTCAGCTTTGCTTCCTGGTTTGCAAGTACAGCCAACCCTTGATACAACAGTATTGCTATGCTGGGACAGACCGAAGGTCCATCAAGCCCAGCATCCTGTTTCCAACAGTGACCAATCCAGGTCACAAGTACCTGGCAAGATCCCAAAAAAGTACAACACATTTTATGCTGCTTATCCTAGAAATAAGCAGTGGATTTTCCACAAGTCCATTTTAATAATGGCTTATGAGCTATCCAAATCTTTTTTAAAACCCCACTAAACTAACTGCTTTTTACTACATTCTCTGGCTATGAACTCCAGAGTTTCACTACACATTGAATGAAGAAATATTTTCTCTGATTTATTTTAAATTTACTACTTTGTAACTTCATTGCGTGCTCCCTAGTCCTAGTATTTTTGGAAAGAGTAAACAAGCGATTCACGTCTACCTGTTCCAATCCATTCATTATTTTATAGACCTTTATCATATCTCCTCTCAGCTATCTTTTCTCCAAGATGAAGAGCCCTAGCCGCTTTAGCCTTTCCTCATAGCGAAGTTGTCCCATCCCTTTCATCATTTTCGTCACCCTTCTGTGTACCTTTTCTAATTCCACCATATCTTTTTTGAGATGCAGTGACCAGAATTGCACACAATATTTGAGGTTTGGTTGCACCACGGAATGATACAAAGGCATTATAACATCCTCATTTTTGTTTTCCATTCCTTTCCTAATAATACCTAACATTCTATTTGCTTTCTTTGCCACCACAGCACACTGAGCTGAAGGTTTCAACGTATCATCAACGATGACGCCTAACTCCCTTTCCTGGTTGGTGACTCCTAATGTGCAAACTTACATGACATAGCTATAGTTCAGGTTCCTCTTTCCCACATGGATCACTTTGCACTTGCTCACATTAAACGTCATCTGCCATTTGGATGCCCAGATTCCCAGTCTGATAAGGTCCTCTTTTCACTTAATGAATAGTTAAGCTCTGGAACTCATTGCCAGAGGATGTGGTATCAGCAGTTAGTGTATCTGGGTTTAAAAAAGGTTTGGACAAGTTCTTGCAGAAAAAAATCCATAGTATGTTATTGAGATAGACATGGGGAAGCCACTGCTTGTCCCTGGGATCAGTAGCATGAATCTTGCTACTATTCTGTCAGGTATTTGTGACCTGAATTGGTCACTGTTGGAAGCAAGATACTGGGCTACATGGACCATTGGTCTAACCCAGTATGGCTATTCTTATGTTCCTATGAGTGTACTACAATGGTAAGAAAAAGAAAAGTTGGGTAGCATACATGCTTTCAAGACTGCATAAGCTACTACTACTACTACTTAACATTTCTAGAGCGCTACTAGGGTTACGCAGCGCTGTACAGTTTAACAAAGAAGGACAGTCCCTGCTCAAAGGAGCTTACAATCTAAAGGACGAAATGTCAAGTTGGGGCAGTCTAGATTTCCTGAATAGAGGTATGGTGGTTAGGTGCTAAAGGCGACATTGAAGAGGTGGGCTTTGAGCAAGGACTTGAAGATGGGCAGGGAGGGGGGCTGGCGAATGGGCTCAGGGAGTTTATTCCAAGCATGGGGTGAGACGAGGCAGAAAGGGCAGAGCCTGGAGTTGGCAGTGGTGGAGAAGGTTACTGAAAGGAGGGATTTGTCTTGAGAGCGGAGATTACGGGTAGGAACGTAGGGGGAGATGAGGGTAGAGAGGTAGGGAGGGGCTGCAGATCGAGTGCATTTGTAGGTTAGTAGGAGAAGCTTGACCTGTATGCGGTACCTAATCGGAAACCAGTGAAGTGACTTGAGGAGAGGGGTGATATGAGTATATCGGTCCAGGCGGAAGATAAGACGTGCAGCAGAGTTCTGAATGGACTGAAGGGGGGATAGATGGCTAAGTGGGAGGCCAGTGAGGAGTAGGTTGCAGTAGTCAAGGCGAGAGGTAATGAGAGAATGGATGAGAGTTCGGGTGGTGTGCTCAGAAAGGAAAGGGCGAATTTTGCTAATGTTATAGAGGAAGAAGCGGCAGGTCTTTGCTATCTGCTGGATATGCGCAGAGAAGGAGAGGGAGGAGTTGAAGATGACTCTGAGGTTGCGGGCAGGTGAGACGGGGAGGATGAGGGTGTACTACAATGAGTGTACTACAATGGTAAGAAAAAGAAAAGTTGGGTAGCATACATGCTTTCAAGACTCCATAAGCTCTATTCTGCCTTCTGAATTGACAAATGTTAATTTTTCTGCTTTGCTTTCACCATGTCCTAATTTCTACTTTGTTGTTTTTTTACATTAGCTTTCAAGTTTCAACTTGTTTTTTTTAGCACTTTGTTTTTATTTTCCACTTGGAAAATATTTCAGGGCTAATACATAAATTTGCTGCCTTGAAGACAAGCATTGCAGAAATACGAGTGGCAGTAAGCTAAAAATTGTTAAAAATGATTTACCTTTATTGTGCTAGATGAACTTGTGATGGAAGAGTATACATTAATATTCATATGGGGAAATTAGCAAAACTTTACAGACATGACAGCTTCTGGTGTTGGTAGTAAATATTTCCCAGTATCTTCCCTGCACCCTGCTGTTTTTATTGTATAGATATAGATACATGCACACATATATATGTGAAATGCTAAAAGGTATAAAAGTCAAAGCACTTTGTTTATGAAGACTGTTCTGTATTTTTATATGTTTTCTGCAATATATTTAATAGATGACATGCCACTAGGCTTTGTGTGTGTTCAATAATAAGGAGGATACTGCATGGGCCTGCTGTATATATTAATAATAGATTACGCTGATGAGTTTGGAGAAAGTGGCAATTGACCCCCTACTGTACAGACATTAGCACCACAGGGCTAACATATCTTTTCTTGCAAATCAGTTGCTAAATTGGTTTCACTGTTGGGTTTTGGGAGCATCACTTCTGCGTTATCACCAAAAATTATTTTGTTTTATGCTGGCACCAAATAAGCATCTTTCTCTCTCTCTCTCTTCCTTTTTAATGTTGATAGCTAACAGGGAATAAATGGGAGTTGATTCTTCATGCCAACACAGTGATAATTTGTAAGTGATTTTGTGGAGGTGATGTTTAAGCAATAAATTATATGAGCGCACGGTGGTGCTATCTACGGGGAGCTGTGTTCTAGAAAAATAGAAAAAGATTTGTTCAAGATGCAAAGCTTTTTAATGGCTTGCAAGGAACAAGAACCAAAATGCATACTGAGATAAAGAAGGTTTGTGTTTAAGAAGAACATACAGAAGAGAGAGAGAGAGAGAGAGAGAGAGCAACAGTTGGTGCTATTCCAGCAATGAAGGTAGAAGCTGCCTGTGGCCATGATGATCATAGTTTCTTTTTTTTTTTTAATTAGTTCATTGCCTTTTTTAATTTAAAAAGACTTTTCTGCACCCATCCCGCAAACCAAGTATTCCATTTTGGTGTTATGGAAAATTTCACACTCTGCCCAAAGAACTAGCCAGGAACAAACCACCAGCACCTCAACCACCAGCACCTCAATGGTAAATCATCATGTGACCATAATTGAACAAATTATTACAGGGCTGATGAAATCATGGTTTCTTATTTGTGACACTTTTTTTGTTCCTTTCTTAAAAAGAGAGCATTTGAACATCCAAGACTAAGGGGCCCTTTTACTAAGCCGCGTATGAGTCTATGTGCACCCAACGCGTGCCAAAATGGAGTTACCGCCCGGCTACCACATGGCTCTTGCGGTAATTATTTTGGCGCACATCAGATACGTGCATCTGAAAAATAATTTTTATTTTTGGACGTATGTATCGGGCCCAGTTACCGTGTGAGACTTTACCGCTAGGTCAATGGCTGGCGGTAAGGTCTCAGACCCAAAATTGGCATGTGCCAATTTTGATTTTGCTGAACGTCCATTTTTGGCAAAAATGTAAAAAAGGCATTATTTGCAGGCATGCTGAAAAATGGATCTGCGCATGGCCAAAACACACACCTACACTACCGCAGGCCATTTTTCAGCGCACCTTAGTAAAAGGACCCCTAAATCAAGAAAAATGTACTGGAATTTAAATAAATAGGATTTTTTAATATATTCTAGGGATGTTCAGAGGCAATAAAGTTGTGATTATTTTATGAAATTTTTGGAAATTTTATCAATTTTCAGCATGTTTTTCAGTTCATTCCTCATATTTAGATTACTTTTACAAATTTAAAGGGCTCTTTTACAAAGCTGCGTTAGCATTTTTAGTTTAGGGTAAAAATCAGATGGCAGTAAATGCTGAGATGCCCGTTATATTCCTATGGGCATCTCAGCATTTACCACCAGCTGATTTTTACTACTAGCTAAAAGCACTAGTGTGGCTTTGTAAGGCTCCCTAAATGCATTAGCATGATCCACGCTCCAATAACTGGCAGATCCCAAAAGCTATACTTTATTGTTTACTCAAGGGGATAAGCAGTGGCTTTCCTAAATGTGCCTGGCTAATAATTGTTTGTGGACGTTTCCACCAGGAACTTGTCCAAACCCTTTTTAAACCCTGCTAGGCTAGATGCCTTGACCACATCCTTTGGCAACAAATTCCGCAGTAGAGATGTGCATTTGGAGGCCCTTTTACTAAGGTGCGGTAGGCCTAACTCGGGTCTACCAGGCACTAAAACGGCACTACTGTGGAACGCACTGAGACAATCTGCAGTAGTTCTCTGCTCAGCGTGTGCTAATCCTGTGTTGGAAAATATTTTTTTTCCAGTGCAGGAGGCTTGTCCATGGGCAAAGAATAGGCATACTTGCGCTAATTGGGAAGCACAGGCACATTACCGCACGCTACCTGATTAGCTCAGGAGTGGTCACTAACTCCCTCCCACCCTCAAAAAACATCTTTCAAAATATTGATTGCCAACCTCTATGCCAGCCTCAGATGTCATACTCAGGTCCATCACAGCAGTATGCAGGTCCCTGGAGCAGTTTTAGTGGGTGCAGTGCACTTCACGCAGGCGGACCCAGCCCCAACCCCCCTACCTGTTACGTTTGTTGAGGAAACAGCGAGCCCTCCAAAACAGGGGCGTAGCTACGGGTGGGCCTGGGTGGGCCCAGGCCCACCCAATTTCAGCCCAGGCCCGCCCAGCGCCAGCCCCAGCTCCCATTGCCGGCCACTGCTGCTTTTCCTGTTGTGCAGCAGGGCCGGCGCTACAAAAAGAAGAAGCGCTAACGGCGCTAAGGACCGTAGGACGAGAAATGTTTAAAAAAAAAAAAAAGCGCGGCACCGGCAGGCACTGTCTCGGCAGCCTTAAGGCATTAGCTGCTGAGGCATTGGCTGCTGGCTCGCAGGCGGGAGGAGCCTGCGAGCCAGCAGCCAATGCCTCAGCAGCCAATGCCTCAAGGCTGCCGAGACAGTGCCTGCCGGTGCCGCGCTTTTTTTTTTTTTTAAACATTTCTCGTCCTACGGTCCTTAGCGCCGTTAGCACTTCTTCTTTTTGTAGCGCCGGCCCTGCTGCACAACAGGAAAAGCAGCAGTGGCCGGCAATGGGAGCTGGGGCTGGCGCTGGGCGGGCCTGGGCTGAAATTGGGTGGGCCTGGGCCCACCCAGGCCCACCCGTAGCTACGCCCCTGTTTTGGAGGGCTCGCTGTTTCCTCAACAAACGTAACAGGTAGGGGGGTTGGGGCTGGGTCCGCCTGCGTGAAGTGCACTGCACCCACTAAAACTGCTCCAGGGACCTGCATACTGCTGTGATGGACCTGAGTATGACATCTGAGGCTGGCATAGAGGTTGGCAATCAATATTTTGAAAGATGTTTTTTGAGGGTGGGAGGGAGTTAGTGACCACTGGGGAAGTAATGGGAGGTCATCCCCGATTCTCTCCGGTGGTCATCTGGTCAGTTTGGGTACCTTTTTGTACCTTGGTCGTAAGAAAAACAGGACCAGGTAAAGTCATCCAAGTGTTTGTCAGGGATGTCCTTGTTTCTTTCGATTATGGGTCCAGGACGTCCTAGTGTTAGGCACACCCAAGTTCCGCCTTCACTATGCCTCCAACACGCCCCCTTGAACTTTGGCCATCCCTGCGACGAAAAGCAGTTGGGGACGTCCAAAATCGGCTTTCGATTATACCGATTTGGATGACCCTGTGAGAAGGATGGCCATTTTCTGATTTGTGTCAAAAGATGGGCGTCCTTCTCTTTCGAAAATAAGCCTGATAGACACACAAGACATATATATATATATATATATATATATATATATATATATATATATATATATATATATATATGTGTGTGTGTGTGTGTATGTAGAGATAGAGAGAGATGTATACATACATGAAGCAATTCTGTAACTAGGCGCTCACATTTACACATGCTTTGCATGCCTAAATGTTTAGAATACTAGTATTTACGTGCACCTACGCATGAAAGTGATAACACAGTGCCTAACTGCTATTCTGCAAATACTTGCTTAATTTGCATAGTGTGTATTTGCAAGGGGCCACATACAGCAACAGAGTATGGGTGGGACATAGTTGGAGCTACCACTTACTCATTTAACTAACAGGTTTCTGTAAGTTATGCCCGTCACTGCTGCAGTAAGGTGCTTACACTTATCCAGCTCTGTGGCTGGCTTAAGTGCAAGCTTTTAAATATTAGACATGCTAATGCCTGGTTAAGCTAGTATTCTATAAGGGAAAGTAGGCATCAACTTTCCTTTATAGAATAGGCTCCTACTGTATGCCATGGAGCCTAATTAGAGGCACATATTTATAGAATTTATTGAATACAGATGTCTGCTGCTGGGTTTCTTTAACCATAAATTTCCCATGTCTTCTCCATGGCTCCTCTGTTACCAGAAGATGAAATTAAAGTTACCGTATATTTGGTGTCTCACCTTGGGGTCCCCTCCTCTCTTCTATATAAGTACGTAAGTACTGGGACAGACCAAAGGTCCATCAAGCCCAGCATCCTGTTTCCAACAGTGGCCAATCCAGGTCACAAATACCTGGCAAGATCTTCTGCTGTAGCTTTCTAATTCAGCTGTCTCTTAAAATGGGTACATAGGCTACCTGTCCCAACTCCACAACATACACATACTTCCTCCACTCCCCACTGCCTGTAGATTCCTGTTTCTTCCCTACCCTTGAATCTCATCTTTATCTTGTCCCCTCAGTTCCTCATCATGAACTGCTCTCCAGCTCCCTTTATACCCAGAAATAGCAAAAATCTATGTAGTATGGGCATCTGAAGTCCAGCTAGCTACTAAAGTGTCGGCCATGTTAGCACATGCTATTAATGCGTGTTATTTTATCATAGGTTACATACTCCCAGACAGTATGGTACCTAACTTTGGGTGCGTTTCTGAGAAGCATGCACAACTTACTTGGCTAATGAGCCATTAACAAGCAATAATTGCTAACAACCAATTACTGACTTTAATTGGCACCATCTGGCTACTCGCTATTCTAAAACGCTGGGTGCATAAATCCCATAGCTCACAACCCATAAGGGGGTATGCCCATAGGAGGAGCACGATGGGTCATGGGCGTTCCAAAAAGATGCACGCAGTGTTATAGAATACTGGATCGCCTACAGGGGCGTAGCTAGAAAACAGATTTTGGGTGGGCCTAGGCAAGAAGTGAGAGGGCACAAGTGTTCTCTCCCCCCACCCCCACCACCAAAAATATATCTCAGCTGGCAGGAAAATGCTTCTTTCCACCTTGGCAGTCTGCAGCAGGCATGCACTGAAAACTGATCATGCACAGGTGCTGGTATCATGGAGAGTAGCACTTTTGTTACCATCAGGGGGAAGTCTTCAGCTGGTGGAGCTTGGAATCCCCACCAGCTACCGCTAAATGTGTGCTACTGTTGGGTGGGCCTGAGCTCTAAGTGGGTGGGCCCCGGCCCACCCAGACCCACCTATGGCTACGCCACTGGCTCGCCATACCCAAATTGGGCACCAGGATTTTCACTAGGTTTATGTCTGGTACCTAGAATTGAGTATGGGAACTGATACTAAGTGCTATTCTATAAAGGATGCATGCCCTTTATAGAATAGCACTTAGGGCCAATCTTTTCTGGTGATCAAATCTGAATTCCCCCCATACCACCTGATTCTATATATGGCAATTAAAGTTGCATGCACAAATTTGGCAGTGCAGCCAAATTGCATGCACAACCTAATTGTTTAACAAGCCAATTGGCACTGATAATTGGCCAATAACAAGCAATTATCATCATTAATTGGCACTAATTAGAATTTACGCATCCAACTTTCTAAGTGTATTCTGTAAAGTGGTACACGTAAATTCTAATGCTTGGATCTCAGAAGGGGGATGGCCATGGGAGGAGCATAGGCAGGTTCTAGAAATTATGCACATTATTGTAGAATATGCCCAACCCATGCCTACATTAGGCACGGGCATTTACACCAGGTTTTAGTTGGTATAAATGGTTGCACCTAAATTTAGTCACAAGTTTGGGTGCTATGGGCCAGATTCTATATATGGCACATAAAAAATCCACACGGAAAACATTTCCGACTATGCGTATTCTATAAGTGGTGCCTAGATTTAGGCATGGTATATAGAATATGCTTAGTCAATAACCCAGCACCTAAAATTTTGTGCATGCATTTATACCAACAAAAATGTAGCATAAATTCTGACACGCAGATTTCCCCACCCATAACTACGTCTTTTTGCCTGCACGCGTTAGAAGTTAGTTGCACTGCATTACAGAATATGCTTAAGGCCATGTCTACTAAGGTGCGTTAGCATTTTTAACACACCTACAATTAGCACACATGCTAACCATTTAGGTGCCTATAGGGATATTATAGGCGTGTACACAGTTAACGTGCGTAAAAAATGCTAATGCACCTATCATGCAACTTAGTAAACAGGGCCCTTAGTGAGTTGTGCACGTAAATTCTAATTATTGCCAATTAGTGCTCATTATTGCTAGTTAAGTGCTGTTATCAATGCTAATTAAGCTAATTAAATTATGTGCATGGTTATAGAATATGCTTCGATTTTGGCATGGATCCCTAGGCGCACTGTTTAGAATCTGAGGCTATGCATATTCTATAAACCGCACCTAATTTATAAAATAGCAATGTGTATTTTTTTTCTCATGCCGATATTTTTGGCGCCAAAAATAGAATTTGGTCCATAAAGTACATTAACGGCACTAACACGGTAGCATGCATTAGTAACTCTAGCTGTTGGTTAGTTACTTTGGCTGCTGTATATGTATACCTGAACTCCTCCACTGCTTCTGCTGCTAACATTCAGAGTGAATCACATCTGGTGCTCAACGAATGCTCTTTCTGTCTCACTTACCCTGGGTATAAGACAGAATAACTGAGTCAAGGAGGCTCAGGAAGGAATGAGTTAGAGGTCTGGTGTGGAGACTGCATCTTGCACAAAGCAGTTTCAATGCCTACTTGCAGCCAATTAATGTGTATCACACACTGTGGCAAGAAGAAGAGGCATAAGTGATTGCACATTTGCTCAGAAGGGCATTTCTATTTAAAAAATACCATTAGTACCTCTTATTACTACAAGTGCTAAGAGCCCAAATGTTAGCACAGTCAGTGGCAACTCTTCTGTAGCACATCTGACTAGGTCTGAGAGCAAACTGGATGGGAAATACTGTCCTATTTACCTGTTAGGTCCCACCCATAAACCTCTGTCATATATCCTCTCAGTTGTCTCTTCTACGAGATAAAGAGCTCTAACCTATTTATCCTTTCTTCATACAGCTCTGTCTCCTTTGTCATTTTGTTGTCCTTTTCTGTACATTTTCTCATTCCTTTAAATCTTTCATAAGATGGGGTGTCCAGAACCATCAATAATGCTGAAGGTGGGGTTGCAGTATGGACATACAGAGGCATTATTATATTATTATATTCTCCATCCTTTTCCAAATAATCTTATTCAAAGAAAAATCCCTCAACTTCTCAAAATGTTGATTATAGAGATATAATAATTTCATATAAAGCAGTTATGATAAGCAACAATCGCTACAGTACTGAAAGGAAGCTGCTCTCCCACCTTAATATGCGGTGCTCAACAAACTGACCAGGTGATTAGAAGCATCCACTCTTCATTTCGATTGCAGTCATTGTTTCTGACATTCTGTAAGTAGAGGGACCCCATTTTAGCCCCACCCTGCAATCCTTTTTAATCTCTGTAAGCAGCTACACTTTCAAGTTTGATCATTCACCTCAGATGTTGCTGGACAAAATTGGTCCATCTTGACTATGATGTCCTAAACGACAATGCACACATACACTAGCCATTCATGTCTTTTTCCAACTGAGGCACTCATGACACTCTTCGAAAGATGGCTTCCCTTTGCAATTCAGGGGAATTGTTGGGGAGATAATGACTTAAAACTGAAACTCTTCATTGTTACAGGGCGGGCGCTACTACTTGTTGTACATAATGTGGAAATGTACAGAGAGCACGACTTTCCTTTAAGCCTCCAGAATGTGTCTTATTTCCCCAAGCATTATTACCGTCTTGTAAAATTGTTCTTTTGTAGCATTCTCTCTTTTCAGGAAGACTTCAACCATTATTTTTCTATTTCCTCTTTTTGTCAGCTTGCATTATTTTTGATGCTGTAATTCCTATTTGTTCTCACTCCTATCTTCCTGTCTCTCTTTGTTCCACTATTTAATCCCCAGTTATACTCCTCTCCGGCTCTTTTTTTTGGCTCTTTCTCAGTGGGGTTTTGAGAGAATACCGAGGCGTGACTCCCTGCTATAGCAACCACACCACCCCAGGAAAGCCACAACAATCCTTTCTGGACCAAGAAAGTCTTTCACAAGCTGGCAGCAAAAGCAAATCCTTCTTCAAGGAACAAGAAGGATTAGCAGGGAGCACTGGACTGCAGACTTAACCCTACCCCTTGTCTCTTTAGAGCACCAGTCACTCAGAACCCCACTGCTACCTACAATCAAACAGAGGTTGAATAAAGTCCTGAATGACACAAGAGCAGGATTGTGCAAAGGTTTAATCCCACTTTAATACCTTTCCAAGTTCAGAACTCAAAGATGGCAATTTAACCCAAGAATCACCATCTAAGCATGCAAATTCACAGTGTGACTGAAAAAGATCTACTATATTCTACAGGGCACTGCAGACATTTAAAAGACTTACAATTTCATAGCCCACTTTTTTCACATTTGAAACCTTTAAACTATCATCATTTCCCCAATAATATTTTTAATAAAGTGTGTTTTCCACTTGTGGGAAAACTGTAAAGCACAGATATTTGAATTAATGTAAGATGCTTGTATCTCATTTTTGTGAAAATAAAACCTACAACAAATTAATGGTTAATAAGCCAGACTCCATAGGGGTAAAATGATCTAACTGTTTATAGTTCTACCTATTAAGCAGTGGCTGATTACACAATCCAGTTTTTGTATGCTATAATAAACAAGAAATCAGTTCAGCACAAATAATTCTAATATATTAAGGGGGAAGTTATCCAAGTGGGTTACTGTCAAATCGGGTTATTTTTGCACAGGGTTCTATTTTATGCAATGAGATCTCCTGCTAAAATAACCTGACTTAACAGTGGCCCGTGCTGATAACTTCCCTCCTTAGTAGTGAATTTTTCAGCATTAGGAAAATATGTTGTTTGAAGCCATGCCTAACAGGTAACAAAGTCATTCACTAAAATCAAGCCAGAATAATGCAAATAGAGCATAAAAGCATAAGGAAGAAACCCTAACATGGCTGCTGGCATCTTTCAAATGCTTCTGTGTTTGTATTCAGGATCAAGTGGACTGTCCTCTCCGCACCTGTATCTACAGATTTAGGGGCCCTTTTACTAAGTCGCGTAAGCATCTACGCACACTCAACACCAATTACCACGTGGTCCTTGTGGTAATTTCATTTTTGGTGCACGTCCGCTACACGTGCTGAAAAATATTTTTTATTTTCTAGCGCGTATCAGCTATGCGTGCCAAGTGGCATTTGGCACATGTAGGTTATTACCGCCCAGTTACCACATGAGACTTTACCACTAGGTCAATGGCTGGCGGTAAGATCTCAGACCCCAAATGGACGTGTGGCAATTTTCATTTTGCCGCAAGTCCATTTTCGGCAAAAATTTACAAAAGGGCTTTTTACAGGCGCGCTGAAAAATGGATTGGCACATGCCCAAAACCCGCGCCTACACTACCGCAAGCCATTTTTCAATGCATCTTAGTAAAAGGACCCCTTAGTGATAAGCTGACCATCATAAAACAGCCAGTATGCATTTCACCCAAAGCATAACTAATAGCTTTGTGATTTCCCATTGGTTATGCCTACTGTACAGTACCGAGCTCACTTCTGCTGACACCATCAAAGGTGTGTCTCTTGCCTAAGCACATAACATTTCAACAATACTCAAACAGAAGGCAAAACTTTGCATGATTATCCTTTCAGCTCACAGAAGAGCTGGTTTTCTGAAATGACTCTAGAAACCCTTTCTATAATTAATCAAATGGTTAAAAGCCTTACAGAAGCCTTTGTTGAATGACATCAGTAGATGAACTTTAATGTTACAAGCACATGATTCATATATTGCTTTACATATCACACAATTTTTCCACAAACAAGTCACAATTCTTAAATCATATGTATGCGAAATAGAGCATCTTAGTAAAATTTGTGGTTTATATGTGTGAGTACTTATGCTTTTTTCCATATATATACAAATTAAATTTCAACAGGAAAGCAAAAAATATATTTATGTATTTCTCCTATTTTCACTGCTACTTACAATGAATATTAAAATATTTAAAATAGCTCTCAGCACTGTACAATCATGGAAGGAATGTAGCTGTTTGGAAGGCACAAGTTAATGAAATATGGTTGGGTGAACATAAGCTTTTCTTTCGGATGATAACACATTGGTGTAATTTTTTATCTCCTTTTAGAAAAGTAAACCGTGCTTTCAGGAATTACATAAGCTATTTTACCTTGATGGTCTTTGACTCCTTTTAACTACAGAGGCCCTTTGGAAGTACACATTCTTTCTTTGAATACATTATGACCCGGTAAAAGTGTGACAACATCTTAAGCTTTCACCACATGTTGCCAATGCTTTTGGACTAAAGATGTTGCCCTCATCACTTCTACCACAATCTAGGGGCCGATCACTTGAAAAGATAAAAAAGAGCGAAGCATAAAGTTTTCTGATTTTGCTAATCTGAGTGGCTATCTTTGTACTCAAATTTGGGCTCAGAAAAGCACAAAATCCTTAAAACTGGGAACTTAAATTGCCTTTCTCCATCCCTTTTTTGAGACAAAAGGAATCCTGTGTTTATTGGCATCCAACTCAAACCAGCTGTAAACAATTGCTTTGATGAAATAAGGTTACAACTTGAGCCTGCCTCCAGGCATGTACCCGCTGAGTGTCAATCACTGAAAGAAGAATGTAAGGTATATGCAAGGTCACTAGAAGACTGGACAACACTTAAAGACCTCAGGGAACTTGAATATCCTGGAATATCTTTTTGATACCAAACTGTTTAGAGGCTGTGCAGCTATGTGACCTTTTTTACCAACACAAAAGCACCACATTAGGTAAGAGGGAGCGTAGCCATTTCTTATGTAGGCTATGCAATAGGAATGCATTGAATTTGATCTTGGCATAATTCTGCAAGCCTTCTGAGCAACATATTCTGTTCAAGAAGACATAAAAGCATTAGGACCCCACGAGTTAGATTTCAGTGACCCTGTTCATTTCAAAGATATTTGGGGCACTGATGTGCTTGAGGTTTTAATTCATTTTTAACTTCTGCATTAACTGTGTCCTGATCCATTAATTTCAACCGACATATATTGATTAATCAAAGTAGTGGAATTAACCAAAAATGATAGTTACACTATCTTTCAACAAATGATTTTGACTCAGTTTTACTCAAAATGTCTTCCAAATATTTTTCTGTACCTATAAATCATTAAAGGAAACAAAGTTAATAAAACAGAGTACAAAAGTACCCTTTTCTTGGACATGGTTGCTGTAGAAGATATCACCATCAGCATACTGCCATGCATTTTGTCACAATTTTATTTTTATTTATATTATTCTTCTCATTTCTATTTCATGTGAGGGTAGCAGTATTATTATAATTACAATATTATGCACAAAGTATCAATATTCCAACAGCCTTAGGTTTTAGCTCATAAGGATTCATTATCTTCTCACAGGAAAGGAGCATATTGATATTTCATAGCTTTGGTTTTATATATTTTGTCAAGATTCAGCAGAGAACAACATGCTTGTAACTATGTATGTTTGGGTGGTCCATTTATATTATATATATTTATTTATATTAGAATACTCCATATCTCCTTTCAGATTATTAGTTCTAATGTATCTTATGTGAGTGTTTTACGTTTGTTTTCATAGTGTTTTATACATTACAATTTTACTTATTATTGTTATTTTAATTGTTTTAATTTAAGTTTACTCCTGATGAAGGCTTTTAGAGCAGAAACACAGACTGTGTTGAGTTTACATGTCTGGGACTTGACTTATTAAAACCACATTTTACAGTACATTGGAATGTCTTGATACATCATTTTCTTCCACCCTTTCACTTGGCTCATTGGACTACGTGTGGAAGATTTTTGGTTTTCTTTTTGGGATTTGGACCAGTGGTTCTCAATTCAGTCCTCAGGACGCACCTAGATAGTCAGCTTTTCAGCATATCCACAATGAATATGCATAAAATAGATTTGCATACAGTGGAGGTAGTGCATGCAAATTTATCTAATATGAATTCACTGTGGATATCCTGAAAACATGATTAGTTTGGTGTGTCCCAAGGACTGGTATATACGGAAAGACAAATACAGAAGACACTGGCAATATTAAATATTTGGGGCCAAAAAGGAAGGGAGGATAGGGACGAGGCCCTTCCAAGAATTTATTCACAATTAACCAATGATTTTTCCTCCTTCTTTTGAACATCAATGCCTGTCACCTAGCCCAGCCATTACAGCTTCAGAGGACACAAACAGTGGCCCTCTTAGTACCCAAAATACCGTCACCCAGAATAAGGCCAGTAGATGTCACTGTTGTGTGATGACTCCTGCCCTAGAGGCCATGAATTCTGCCATCACAACAACCTCAGCCCTGGCAACCCTAGGGGGTAGAAACTGGTAGACATCTTCCACTCTCCTGGCTCAATCACTTATACATTTGTGATTCTTCGGGATCAGTGCTATAGAAGTTTGCTGACTCATAGTGAAGGGTCTCTTGTTAGCACCATGGTATCTTTGGCATTGAAGGAATGGTGGAACTTAGTGCTCCAAATCTACAAATAAGAATCACACCTTGCAAAGACATCTTCTCGCTTTGCTGCATATCGGGAGAAATGGCTACCACTTGTATCGTATTTCTGCATTGTACAGTGATAAGCACTCAATTAGATGTATTTTATGGCCTATGCATGTTTTATACTTTGATCTGTACACTCCAACCCCCTCCCCTTTTCCTCCTTTTTCTTTTTTCTGCCTATCTCTTTTCTTCACTTAATTTTAGGCCTAGATATGGATAGCTACTTCTTACATGTACGCTCCGGTATTGCCATACTTTGTAAAATGTTACTTGTTGTTATGTTGTGAGCTCTTGATTGTATTTGTATCGAAAATCAATAAAAGAAATTAAACTCGAAAAAATAAAATAAAATAATGCAGGGACAGACATTTTCAAAAGAGAAGGGCTCCCATCTTTCCACACAAATCGGGAGATGGGCACCCTTCTCGCAAGGCTGACAAATCGGCATAATCGAAAGCCGATTTTTTGACACCCTCGATGGCTTTCCGTCGCGGGGCCGACCAAAGTTCACAGGGGTGTGTCGGCAGCGTAGCGAAGGCGGGACTGGGGCGGGACTGGGGCATGATTAGGAGATGGGCGTCCTCGGCCAATAATGGAAAAAAGAAGGGCGGTCCTGATGAGCACTTGGCCGACTTTACTTGGTCCATTTTTTTTCATGACCAAGCCGTGAAAAGATGCTCGAACTGACCAGATGACCACCGGAGGGAATCAGGGATGACCTCCCCTTACTCCCCCAGTGGACACTAACTCCCTCCCACCATAACAGACAGGTTAAAAATACTATTTTGCCAGCCTCTATGCCAGCCTCAAATGCCATACTCAGGTCCATAAATAAACACTGCTCAACTTCAATCCTATTTTGCGATATATATATACTCCTAGCTTACTGAGTTCAAAATCACAAAAGTATATATATGTCTATATATAAGGATCTTCTCAGACTGGCGTACCTTCCCTTAATAAGGCTAAAATGAGCCTAGCATATATTTCAGAAGGGGGTAACGCATTCGTCATTGATCCTCAGACATTTTTCTAATCTTTTATATATACATAGAGTATTTTTCAATTTTTTCTTTAGTACATAATTTATCTCATTTCTTTAGTACTTAGCTTATCTCATTTTCTTAATTGATATTCAATAATTTTTCAATATTCATAGGTTGGAGACCAGATGTCACACTGACATAGATCCATGTTTCGCGTATTACAACGCTGTTTCAAGGTAGTCTCCCTGCACTTGTCAAATAGTCCATTGCAGCAGTATACAGGTCCCTGGAGCAGTTGTAGTGGGTGCAGTGTACTTCAGGCAGGCGGACCTGGGGGGGGTTGGGGGGCTCAGCACCCAAGGTAAGGGAGCTATGCACCTGGGAGCAATTTTTGAAGTCCACTGCAGTGCCCCCTAGGATGCCCGGTTGGTGTCCTGGCATGTGAGGGGGACCAGTGCACTACAAATGCTGGCTCCTCCCATGACCAAATGGCTTGGATTTGGCCGTTTTTGAGATGGGCGTCTTTGGATTCCATTATCGGCGAAAACCAAGGGCGGCCATCTCTAAGGGTGGCCATCTCTAAGGTCGACTCAAATGTTGAGATTTTGGCGTCCCCGACCATATTGTCAAAACGAAAGATGGACGCCCATCTTTTTTCGATAATACAGTCGGGGACGCCCCTATACGGGGCCATCCTTAGAGATGGGCACCCCCGTTCGATTATGCCCCTCTAAGGGGCTCATTTTCAAAGCACTTAGACTTACAAAGTTCAACAGGTTACTCTATAACTTTATATGTTTACATTATTTGAAAAAATACGCCTCCACATGTAATATCTCTTCAATATGTGGATAAAGTTCACAATATGTATGTGACCAATTTTACAAAAGCCCATTTCCATGGATAAATCATGATTTTAGCCAAAGAAATGGCTTTGAAATTTACTCAGCCCAATATTTGGCCAAACACTGAATGCATAAAGTTACACAGATAATGTTATATGGATAACTTATCTTTAGTATTTCTGCTTTCAGACTTTGGGGGACAGTTACCAATGGGAGCTACCATTAAGACATGTTATTTTACTGTTAACCCCAGTTAGTAACTAGGGGGCCAATATTCAGACCATGCCTCCTGTGGCCTGAGCCCGGATATTCAATGCCGGGATGTTTCTGGTGATAAGCATTGAATATCCGGTTTATTTTTAGCCAGTTTCCATTTAACCAGTCAAGTCAATATTCAGCGCTGGCCGGTTAAGTTGAAACCAGTCATAGATAGGCCTGCTATTTCGGTGGCCCAATTTGGCAGCCAAACTTAGCTGGCAATGCATTGAATATTCATGTTATAGCCTGTTATCTGTGAAGTGCTGACCAGGAATATTCAGCAGGAGATAACCAGCTATCTCCCACTGAATATTCGCAGATAGCTGGTTAAGCGTTATTTAACCAGCCAGGACCCATTCCTGGCCAGTTAAATAGCACTGAAAATCAGGCGGTAGGTTTCACTGCATAAAATGGGACATGTGCTAAAACAGCACAAGTTAATGATAAAATAACACGTCTTAACATTGATAGCTACATTTTAAATGTGATTATCTCTGAGAAAAGGTGACTAATGTCACCAGAAACAAAAATGAGGTTTTAGGGCCCCTTTTACCAAGCTGCGGCAAAAGGGGACCAGCGATGGCATCGGTGCGTGTTTTACATGCACACCGAGGACCTCTTTTACCACAGCTGGTAAAAGGGAAGTCTCGCTTTCTGACAAGAAATGGTCGTGTGGTCATTTCAGGGGGTTTTAATAATTATGTTAGAGCAAACAATTTGTAATACAATAGTCCAAACCCCATCCTTTTATGTGAAAAAATAAAAAAGCTACAGAAGATCAAAGATGTAACTTTTTCATACTGTTTATTGACCCATAACATGCAAAATCGGCCATTCTCAACTTTTTGGATCTGCTACTTTGGTCACCTTTCCCCAGAAACAGTCAGAAATGGTTATGTTATCTATAGAGTGGCTGTATACAGTCTCTGTATAGAAAATGTTTGGCCAGGCTCCCAGAATACCCTTAGTCCTTCCTTCAACTAGACCACTGGAGGGCCATCAACATATAAATGTACATGCTGGTGGTTCACTGCAAATAGTGGCTGTCAGGACTTATTGTTTAGCTTTGAATGTAGATTTGCCCCTCCCCCCCCAAATCTGCTGCTCTAGACAAATGCCTAGTCTGTGTCATTGTTACACTGGCCTTGAAAAGTGCACAGGTGTACACCTTCTAGCTGTCATTTTGAGCAGGCTGAGGAGGGAATCTAAAATAGTTCATATGATACTTTCCTAAGCAAATATATGCACACATTGTTTTAAATTTTCTACCTAAATGCTTCTTTTTCCCATGACAAAAAGTTCATGCACTGTGGAAGACCATGCCTACTTCAAACTGGTCTGAGGATAGAGCACTGGAGGCTCATTAAGCCATTACACACTCCTGGATTGCCTTGGAAACTGCTTTCTGTTAGAGTAAATTATGTATTGCAATGGAATAGTTTTCACCATTTCCTTAATGACTGTAAATTCAGTGAACCCCTTTCACATAATCCCAATTGATGTTCATAGGTACCCAGACCAATGGACTGTTATCCCTTCCTTCTTTCCTCAAAGAAAAAAAAAATAATAATCCTAGCTCTAAAGGTATCATTATTCTTACTCACAAAAAAGTTTTGAAATGTTTCCAAAGAATTCAGACATGAATTAATACTTTTCCATCCCAGCAGGTACTGTATTAATATATTGTTTGAAACACTACTTTATCTTATTTTAAGCCACTTTCAAAAATATTCCCCAAAGCACCTGATCCCTGCAAGTAATACTGATACAGTGAGAAAAATCAAGGAACGATAATCAGCTTTATTTAGGGAGAATTTTCAAATATCAGATTGCATTGAGTCTATCATTAATCATGGCTGAGTCTTGGTTTAAATTTTAATTAATGCAGAGGAAGAAAACTTGTTCAATTTTCTCTGCCATTAGTTACCAAAGTCATAAGTGCCTGGTATAAGAGGCTTGGGGAAGTTGGCAGTCAGGAGCTGGTACTGGACTATATAGCACTGGCAGGTTAGGCTGAGAACAGGGCAGGCACTAGGTTGATGAGCAAGACAGGAAGCTGATTGGCCCATTCAATGCAAAAGGACCAATCAGCAACCAGAAGTGGGGAGACAATTCTCTAACCCTTGCAGCGACAAGGGACTGGACACAGGAGTGGAAGAGTACTGGATGAAAGGGAGCGGTAAGAGGAGAAAGCAGGTGAGTATGGCTGGGGGCTGGGAGTGGGGTCAGGATAGGCCAGCAGAAATACCTCACAGGATTCCATTTTGAGATCCCAGCATGTTCATAACTAGAATGCTTTGCATCTGCATCTGTACTTGCTATCTGCTGGCCTACAAGTTAAGCAAGAAGGCTGAAAATAGTTCTCCATAAACCTAATGTTGAATTTTTTAAATGAAACTATAAAGGGTAGTCTCAAAATTTTGAGAATTCTTTCCTATCCCCAAAATGTATACTAAATTGCTAACCTTAGTAGTTTGGAATACCTTCAGGCTTATTTTCGAAAGAGAAGGGCGCCCATCTTTCGACACAAATCGCAAGATGGGCGTCCTTCTCCCAGGGTCGCCCAAATCGGCATAATCGAAAGCCGATTTTGGGCGTCCTCAACTGCTTTCTGTCGCAGGGACGACCAAAGTTCACGGGGGCGTGTCGGAGGCATAGTGAAGGCAGGACTGGGGCGTGTCTAACACATGGGCATCCTCAACCGATAATGGAAAAAAGAAGGGCATCCCTGCTGAACACTTGGGCGACTTTACCTGGTCCTTTTTTTATTACGACCAAGCCTCAAAAATGTGCCCTAAATGACCAGATGACCACCGGAGGGAATCGGGGCTGACCTACCCTTACTCCCCCAGTGGTCACTAATCCCCTCCCACCCTCAAAAAAGTTTTTTTTAAATATTTTTTTCAGCCTCTATGCCAGCCTCAAATTCATACCCAGCTCAATGACAGCAGTATGCAGGTACCTGGAGCAGTTTTAGTGGGTACTGCAGTGCACTTCAGGCAGGTGGACCCAGGCCCACCCCCCCTACCTGTTACACTTGTGGTGGTAAACGTGAGCCCTCCAAAATCCACCAGAAACCCACTGTACCCACATGTAGGTGCCCCCCTTCACCCATAACAGCTATGGTAGTGGTGTACAGTTGTGGGGAGTGGGGGGCTCAGCACACAAGATAAGGGAGCTATGCACCTGGGAGCAATTTCTGAAGTCCACTGCAGTGCCCCCTAGGGTGCCCGGTTGGTGTCCTGGCATGTGAGGGAGACCAGTGCACTACGAATGCTGGCTCCTCCCATGACCAAAGGGCTTGGATTTGGTCGTTTCTGAGATGGGCATCCTCGGTTTCCATTATTCGCGAAAATCAGGGATGACCATCTCTAAGGTTGACCTAAATTTCACGATTTGGGCGTCCCCGACCGTATTATCGAAATGAAAGATGGCCGCCTATCTTGTTTCGATAATACGGGTTTCCCCGCCCTTTCGCGGAGAAGATCTGTGAGGACATCCTCAGGAAAACCTGGGCGCCCCTTTCAATTATGCCCCTCCTTACGTTCTACTAACATAAGAATAATTAAACCATTTTAGATTGTTACAGTTTCTAAGACCGTAAGATCCCCATTTTCGTAAGGTCTCTGAAGTTCAAAAAAACAGAGAAAATAATGGCAAAGACAAAACAGCCTATTCAGTTTGCATATCCACATTAACTACGTTCCTTTCTTTTCCATCAGAGATCCCCAGTGCACATCTCAGGCTTTCTTGAATTCAAATACTATCCTTGTTTCCACTGGGAGGCTCTTCCATGCATCCACCAACCGCTCTGTAAAGACTACACCTGAGTTTACTTTGCACCCTGATATACCACTTCCCCTCTTTGGATCACTCATACTGGCTTTGTAACCAGCAGCACAACTGGCAAAGAATCCAGTTTTTCCCTAGGACAATACACAGCCACTGGAGTCAGCTTTAGTGACCTACTCAAGTCTGTAAAACATTATTTTCCAAAATAGATGACAGAGGCAGGAAAAAGAAAAGGTTTCTTAATATTTATGTGCGTATTTAGAAACCCTCTTATATTTAACAACTGCATTTAGCCATTTTAACTGCGAGTTGGTGTAATAAACGCACTGCACATTTCAATTCTAAATTAAAAAAGTTCTGTTGATCAATAATACATGAGCACGAGGTTCTTTCATTGCTCTTTAATATCATCATTCCCATTTAGTTTATAAATAATTGTCGCGACCTAATGAAAGGAAATAAAAACTGCCTACTCCCCATTCCCTAGAGCAAACTAAACTCTTCTTTTAAAAGCTGCTTAATCACCGCCCAGTTCTTACAAAATTAGCATACTAATGGGCTTTAAATTGAACCTCTTTGTTTTTTAATTACGTTCCCAGCAGGTAAAATAAAACAGATTATTGAAGAATATGCCAACACTAATAGCCAGAAGCTCATTTGACAATTAAAAAAAGATCTGTTTT
Source organism: Microcaecilia unicolor (assembly GCF_901765095.1). NCBI lineage: Eukaryota > Metazoa > Chordata > Amphibia > Gymnophiona > Siphonopidae > Microcaecilia > Microcaecilia unicolor. The sequence goes on along the minus strand of NC_044036.1, from coordinate 273,711,283 downwards.
AACCCTTTAACTGCTGCTTGGTACAATTATTTAACACCTTTTTTTATTGTCCCTAGTCAAAAGTGCAGAATTGTAAGCCCTTGGGTTAGAAGTCGCCAACCGAGCATGTATCCTCTTTCACTCTGTTTTAGCACTTCTAAAATATGAAAAGCAAAGAGGAATCACAATGTTGACATTTGTCTCATTGTTAACCTTGCATAGAGAGGGATAAACAGTTTCAAAATAGATTTGTTGAGCAAGTCAACAAGCCTGGATATTTCTCAAGTTTTAGATCAAACTGCGCAGCAAAGCTTTCTTGCTAGAAAACATAAGAACGCCCACTGAAGATTTCATTGGGTCTGATACTTGGATTTCCTGAAATTCAGACTTTTCTACTGTAGATTTCCATTGAGTTTCTTCAAGAACCATAAGAAATTAGAAGAATCTTAACAGAAATTCACGCTTTCAATCGACTTCAAACCTAGTTGAAATCTGCCTCATTTGAGTGAAAAATTCTTCACGAATCTAATCAGTGAGCCTGTGATACGGTGAGTGAGGGTTGAGGGTGGGCCTTCGCAATAACAAGGCAAGACAAGGTTGTAAACATAAAGTAACTGCTTTAATTAAACTTCAATTTGAAGCCTGTTACTTCACAGGCCCAGGAACTAAGGCAAAGTCTCTTTACTTCACAGAACAAAGTCTTAATCAAGACTGACAGTGCCCAAAACACAGTCCATATCTTGTGATTGCCATGCCAAACATAATCTGTAAGTTTCTGCTCTCTCTGGGTTTCCAGGTCAGGCCCAACCTCAGAACAAGGTTTACAAGTCTTCAAATCAAATGTCGCCTTACCTCATCCAGGTCACAGTAGCTAGACATATTTTGTAAAGGCATATGATGGTGCTTCAGCTCTTCCTTCCCTGGATCTCCTTAACCCCACTCTGGCCCTGCCTTTTATACTTCCTGGTTCCTGACCTTTGGGCTCCATCCCTTCCATCTCACTTCCTCCCTGGGCAGGACTAGTGAGTTTAAGGTGGCTCAGACTACTCAAGGAACTATTCTTAAGGATGAGAGACAGTGTTCTATAAACCCACTCACAGAGCCCTATTTCCCAAGTACTTACTATCTATCTATCTATCTATCTATCTATCTATCTATCTATCTATCTATCTATCTATCTATCTATCTATCTATCTATCTATCTATCTATCTACCTCCGCCATTCTGAATCTATAGTATCATTCTTGTCTTCCATTATGTTTAGATGCAAAAAAACTTTCATTCAGCCTATGAAAAGTTGCCAACAAGCCAGTGGCGTACTAAGGGGGGGGGGGCGGTGGGGGCGGTCTGCCCTGGGTGCACGCCGTTGGGGGGGTGCCGCGCGTCTGTCGGCAACGCTCGTTCTCTGCTCCCTCTGGCCCCTGAACGGGTTATTTCCTGTAACAGGGCAGAGGGAGCAGGGAACGAGCGTTGCTGACAGACGCGCGCCACCCCCCCCCCCCCCAGCAAGTAAAGTTGCACTGGGGGGGTGTTGTTTCGCTGGGGGGGAGCTGCCCCTTTCACGTCCCCTGTCCCGCCCCTTCCACGCCCTCACCTCCCCCCTGTCATCTCTCTCCTCCCTCCTCCCCTCCCCTCCCCTCCCCTTACTCTGCTATCCCTGGTGGTCTAGAGGTACCTCTTCGGGGCAGGAAAGAGCCCCCTCTTTCCTGCCTGGAGCTGCTAGCTGCCCTGCATCCTGTCCTGTGGTGAGTCCAGCTCTCGGTGTTTCAAAATGGCCGCCGAGAGTTGAAGTCTCGCGAGGCTGCTTCAACTCTCGGCGGCCATTTTGAAATGCCGAGAGCCGGACTCACCACAGGACAGGATGCAGGGCAGCTAGCAGCAGCGCTCTGGGCAGGAAAAAGAGGGGGCTCTTTCCTGCCCCGAAGATGAAGAGGTACCTCTAGACCACCAGGCATAGCAGAGTAAGGGGAGGGGGGATAGTCGCGTTTTGCCGGGGGGGGGGGTCGCGCTGCACCCGGGGGGGCGCATCGGTGATCCGCCCCGGGTATCAGCCCCCCTAGGAACGCCACTGCAACAAGCTCAATGAACATCATAAGGAAAAACTAGCAAAATGAAAAAAAAAGAATCATGTGCATCAAGAATCCAGAAAGTTTTCCAACGTACTTTTTTCTAACAATAGTCAGCTAATGGTATACGCAAACATCTACCACACAAACCAGCCTCAGGGCTGCCAAATAAGCTCAGTCCTGGATTAATCTCACCATCTGCCTGAACTTGTAGCCCCATCAAACCTACAAGGGCGCAAGTCTCATATTACTGCATTGGGAGAAAGCCCATGAGAACTATTAACTTGTGATCTTTAAGAGAAAAGTCCTTGTTTACTAAGCCATGCTAGCATTTTAAGCGTGCACTAAAATTAGCACATGCTAAACGTTAGAGTCACTCATATGTTCCTATGGGTGACTTAGAGGGGCATTTTCGACCGGGGATGCCCATCTCTAAGGGCGCCCATCTCTGAGGACGGTGCCGTGAAGGGGCAGGGCTGACCATATTTTCGAACGAGATGGGCGTCCATCTTTTGTTTCGATAATAATAAATGCTGAGATCGCCGGATTTAGAGATGGGTGCTATCGGTTTTCGCCGATAATGGAAACTGATGGCACCCATCTAAAAAATGAACAAATCCATGGCATTTGGTCGTGAGAGGGGCCAGGATTCGTAGTGCACTGGTCCCCCTCACATGCCAGGGCACCAACCGGGCACCCTAGGGGGCACTACAGTGGACTTCACAAATTGGTCCCAGGAGCATAGCTCCCTTACCTTGTGTGCTGAGCACCCCAACCCCCCCAAAAAAAAAAAACCCACTCCCCACAACTATACACCACTACCATAGCCCTAAGGGGTGAAGGGGGGCACCTACATGTGGGTACAGTGGGTTTCGGGTGGGTTTTGAAGGGCTCCCATTTTCCACCACAAGTGTAACAGGTAGGGGGGGATGGGCCTGGGCCCGCCTGCCTGAAGTCCACTGCACCAGGGACCTGTATGCTGCTACGATGGATCTGAGTATGACATTTGAGGCTGGCATAGAGGCTAGCAAAAAAAGTTTTTAAAGTTGTTGTTTTGAGGGTGGGAGGGGGTTAGTGACCACTGGAGGAGTCAGGGGAGGTGATCCCCGATTCCCTCCGGTGGTCATCTGGTCAGTTCGGGCACTTTTTTGGGACTTGGACCTGAAAAAAAAGGGACCAAATATAGTGGACCAAATTCTTACCAGGGACACCCTTCTTTTTTCTATTATCAGCCGAGGGCACCCATCTCTTAAGCACGCCCCTGTCCTGCCTTCGCTACCCTTCCGACACGCCCCCGGGAACTTTGGCCATCCCGGCGATGGAAAGCAGTTGGAGCCAGCCAAAATCGGCTTTCCATTATACCAATTTTGCCAACTTCAGGAGATGGCCGGCCATCTCCCGATTTGTGTTGGAAGATGGCCGGCGATCTCTTTCGAAAATAAGCTGGTTAGCATTTAGCATGTGCTAATCATTAGCGTGCGCTAAAAACACTAACATGCCCTGAGCCCTTAGTAAAGAGGGTCCAAAGTATGCACACACTTTCATTTTGAAAGTTACCATGGAGTGCCGAATACTTATGGACATTTGCAAGTTTGCTTTTTGAGGAGGCAGTACTTTAAAAAAAAGAAAAATATGAAAATAAAAACATGTAAGGCTGAAAATGCAATCTATATGCATTTTATAATATTTCCTTAACAAGAAAATGAATGTTAGAAATAAAATAAATAAATTAATTAACACATTACCAGAAATGTCTCCTCTAAACATGACTCGCCTCCACCTACCCTCCTCTCTTCCTTCCTGTGCACATTAATTGATTTGATTTGCTTACTTTATTTATTTTTTGTCTATTAGATTGTAAGCTCTTTGAGCAGGGACTGTCTTTCTTCTATGTTTGTGCAGTGCTGCGTACGCCTTGTAATGCTATAGAAATGCTAAATAGTAGTAATAGTAGTAGTAGTAGTATTTTCGAAAGAGAAGGGCACCCATCTTTCGACACAAATCGGGAGATGGGCGTCCTTCTCCCACGGTCGCCCAAATCGGCATAATCGAAAGCCAATTTTGGGTGTCCTCAACTGCTTTCCGTCGCAGGAACGACCAAAGTTCACGGGGGCGTGTCGGAAGCATAGCGAAGGCGGGACTGGGGCGTGCTTAACACATGGGCGTCCTCGGCCAATAATGGAAAAAAGAAGGGCGTACCTGATGAACACTTGAGGCAACTTTACTTGGTCCTTTTTTTTTAATGACCAAGCCTCAAAAATGTGCCCTAAATGACCAGATGACCACCAGAGGGAATCGGGAATGACCTCCCCTTACTCCCCCAGTGGTCACTAACCCCCTCCCACCCTCAAAAAATATTTTTAAAATATTTTTCCAGCCTCTATGCCAGCCTCAAATATAATACCCAGTTCCATGACAGCAGTATGCAGGTCCCTGGAGCAGTTTTAGTGGGTACTGAAGTGCACTTCAGGCAGGTGGACCCAGGCCTATCCCCCCCTACCTGTTAAACTTGTGGTGGTAAATGTGAGCCCTCCAAAACCCACTGTAGCCACATCTAGGTGCCCCCCTTCATCCTTAAGGGCTATGGTAGTGGTGTACAGTTGTGGGGAGTGGGTTTTGGGGGGAGGGTTGGGGGCTCAGCACACAAGGTAAGGGAGCTATGCACCCGGGAGCTTTTTCTGACGTTCGCTGCAGTGCCCCCTAGGGTGCCCGGTTGGTGTCCTGGCATGTGAGGGGTCCAGTGCACTACGAATGCTGGCTCCTCCCATGACCAAATGGCTTGGATTTGGTCGTTTCTGAGATGGGTGTCCTCGGTTTCCATTATCGCCGAAAATCGGGGGGCGACCATCTCTAGGGGTGACCATCTCTAAGGTCGACCTAAATGTTGAGATTTGGGCGTCCCCGACCGTATTATTGAAACAAAAGATGGCCGCCCATCTTGTTTTGATGATACTGGTTTCCCCACCCCTTCAGGGGGACATCCTGCGAGGACGCCCTCAGGAAAATTTGTGCGCCCCGTTCGATTATGTCCCTCCACATAGATGTGTTGTGGAAGGGACACAAACAGTCTATTCTATGTGGCTTTTAAAAGGTTAATCTAGGACTAGGCCATCCTGACTAACAAAACTGAGTGGACTTGCAACTATAAACAACCTCCCAATGGAAGTGAAGGGGAGACAAAATTTACAATGGTATTCTAGAAAGCATGGACTAAGCAATACAGATCCTCATTGTGGTGGAGATTAAGGATGTGCATAGATCAATTCAGTTAGTTTTCATATTTTCCTGAATTATTTCCCAATTTTGGGGTGTTTTTTCAGTTAGTTTCACATATTCATTTTAATAGTGAATTTTTTAATGCACGCTACAGCATTTTATAGTACAGTAACTGACTAATGCTTGTTAATTCATAGATTAGGGCCCATTAAATCACTTTAGAATATACTACACCAATGAACTATATGCACATCCATAGTAGACATATGAAAGGAAAAGCTACAGCTTAAGTACAGTCTGCTGGATTATTGCAGATAAGGAGAAGGAGCAGGTTTGATGAGTCACAGAGCGCTTAGCTAACATCATATGCAATTTATCTGACCTACTGAAGAAAGTACAAAATATGAATTATCAAATTAGCATGCATCTTATTTTTATTGACACCTTAGGGTCCATATTTTTGGTCACCAGAGAAGTGTATTAGGGATGATATACAAATACTAGTTCCATTTGATTTGCCCACATCAGAATTTGTCTTTTTGCTTTCTGTTGAACTTGATCAAATTGCATATTGAATCGCAAGTAATGGCCTGAAACTTAACCCTGATAAGACAGAGGATATTATATTTACTTTTGAAGTATGTCAATGAGGAGCTCTCACTCTTGCTATTAAGGGAAGCACAATTCATCCAAAAGATTCTATCAAAGTACTGGGAGTAATTTTGGATATCCATTTAACTTTCAACACACATATCTCTGCTCTTGTAAAGAAATCTTCTTTTACCCTTAAACAATTACGTACTGTTTGTCCACTGTTGAGCCAATATGCATACCTAACTTCAAAATACCTTTTGGGAGGTATGAACTACCCCTAAAATCACAGGTGAGGAATCTTGGGATACTGCTAGACTCATCACTCACTCTGGCAGTACTAAACCTGAGAGCATGGACCTAATTATTATTCAGATATGGCTCGATAGTCAGTGCTATTTAACCTGCCAAGAATGGCTCCTGGCTGGTTAAATAGCGCTTTGCCGACTAACCGCTAATATTCAGCAAAAGATAGTCAGGCTATGTTTTGTGACTTAGCCAGTTAAGCGTGAATGTTCAGCACTAATCAGATCAGTTTAGCAGTTAATTTATGTGGCCTATCTTTAGCCACTAACTGCCGGATTCTATATATCGTGCCTGGTGTTCCGTGCCTAAATCTAAGCGTATTCCATAACAATGCATAGTAACATAGTAAATGATGGCAGATAAAGACCTGAACGGTCCATCGAGTCTGCCCAACAAGATAAACTCATTGGCTTAACAAGTCAATCAGCGTTGTTAACAGCACTTAACAAGCAATAATAAGCACTAATTGGCAATAATTAGAATTAACTTGCTAAGCATATGCTGTAATAAACTGCACCTAAATTCTAAAGCATGCAGTTCAAAAAGGGTGTGGCTATGGGCAGAGAAATGGGCATTTCGTGGGCATTCCCAAATTTACTCGTGTTGTTATAGAATATGGTTCAGTCTGTGTAAATCTACACGCAAGGATTTATGCCATGTTTTCATTGGTATTAATGGATGTGCGTAGTTTTAGGCACTGGGATATCAACTAAATGTATTCTATATACCATGCTTAAATCTTATAGAATTCACTTGGACAAAAATGATTTCCATGTGGATTTTCCAGGCGCCATATATAGAATCTCCCCCTAAGCACTTAACTGGTCAATGCTGAATATTGTCTTAACTGGTTAAGTTGCCACGCACAAAACTGAAACCGGTTGTTCAATGCAAGTCACCAGATACAGCATGGCATTGAATATCCAGGGTTAGTGCTAGCAGCGGCAGCTAACTGTGCTGTCTACCACTAGCTGAATATTAGGGGGATAGGGAATAATTTTCAAACTTTATACACAGAGTTCGATTTCTATAAAATTGTTTGTTCCATGGTGGTAATTTTATAAATGATTTTACAGATGTAAAAAGCCTCACAAAATTATCTCAAGTGTGACAATGTGTACTTTTATGTGACTTGGCTGAAGACATTATTGGAAAAGAGAATAGGTGAAGCGCAGGTGGAGTCATGAAATATGTGCATAGTTTTTAAAATAGGCTCTTACTTGGGCTTCCAACCTAATTGACCTCTTATAAAGTAAATCTCTAGGGGGTAATTCTGTAAAACAGGCACTAACCTTTACACATGTATTATGCACACAAATGATTAGAATGACATCTAAACATGTGTATGTGTACACGTACATGCATGTGTAAAAAGTTCCACCTAGTGAGGGAAATTATCAACGTGGTCTACCGTTAAAATGTGTTATTTTATAGCTACCCCACTTATTAGTAAATAGATCTCATTGAATAAAATGGGACCTGTGCTAAAATAGCATGAGCTAGTGGTAAAATAACACATCTTAATGAGAGTCCACATTGATAAGCATGAACTTGCTATTCTATAAATATGCACATATCTTACATAGCATGTATTTTATAGGTATGTGTACAAACAGAATGAGTGTTGATAGTAGCCCACATTGATAACTTCCCTTAATGTGAAGAGTTTCAGTGTCTGGTAACCAGAGCTGATATTGTGATGTCATATTGCCTCATTCCATCAATACCTTAGAGTCAACCTCATCAGTGATGTCACAATGGCTTGATTGTCCTATACTTGGCTCACCTTCATTTCCTATAACAGTTGATTTCTAGAGACATTTCTTTTTTCTCTAATTAAGGGGTGGGAGGAGTTATCAACGTGGCCCACCATTAAGATGGGTAATTTTACTGTTAACCCCAGTTATTAGTAACTAGGCCTCATTGCATAAAATGGGACCTGGACTAAAATAGTAGTAAGTAAAATAACACATCTTAATGATAGTCCACATTGATAAGTATGACCTTAAGCACTATTCTGTAAATATGCACATATCTTACATAGCATGTATTTTATACGTATGTATACAAACGGAAGGAAGGGTTCTAGGCGTCATTGTTGATGATACGTTGAAACCTTCTGCTCAGTGTGCGGCGGTGGCTAAGAAAGCACATAGAATGCTAGGTATTATTAGAAAAGGAATGGAAAACAAAAATGAGGACGTTATAATGCTTTAGCATCGTTCCATGGTGCGACCTCACCTCAAATATTGTGTTCAATTCTGGTCACCACATCTCAAAAAAGATATAGTGGAATTAGAAAAGATACAGAGAAGGGTGACAAAAATGATAAAGGGGATGGAAAGGCTAAAGCAGCTAGGGCTCTTCAGCGTGGAGAAAAGATGGCTCAGGGGAGATATGATAGAGGTCTATAAAATAATGAGTGGAGTGAAACGGGTAGACATGAATCGATTGTTTACTCTTTCCAAAAATACCAGGGTCAGGGGGCACACAATGAAAGTACAAATTAGTAAATTTAAAACGAATCAGAGAAAATATTTCTTCACTCACTTCACTCTTGAATTCATTGCCAGAGAATGTAGTGAAAGCAGATACCTTAGCGGGGATTAAATAATGTTTGGATGGTTTCCAAAAGAAAAAGTCCATAGACGATTATTAAAATGGACTTTGGGAAAATCCACTGCTTATTTCTAGGATAAGCGGCATAAAATATATTGTACTTTTCGGGAATCTTGCCAGGTACTTGTGACCTGCATTGGCCACTGTTGGAAACAGGATGCTGGGTTTGATGGACCTTCAGTCTGTCCCAGTATGGCAATATTTATGTACTTATGGAGTGTGGATAGGGTACACATATACATGTGTAGCTCATACCCATATCACTGGAACTTAGGTGCGCATGTTTAGACCAGCTCTATGGCTGGTTAAGTGCTCACGCCTATGTTCATACATACATACATACATACATATATACTTAAATATGCTAGTTTTCTATAAAGAAAAGTAGCTGTCTCCATTATAGAGAAGGTGCCATATAGGTGCTCACCAGGTGCTTAAATATAGATGCACCATTCTCCAAACTGCCCAAAACACGGCAGCCAGACTTATTTTTGGTAAATCGCGGTTTGAGAGTGCAACACCTCTCCGTATAAAGCTGCATTGGCTCCCTATTATGGAACGAATTAATTTCAAAGTACACACGACGATCCATAAGATTATCTACGGAGAATCCCCAGACTACATGTACAATCTGATTGACCTTCCAACCAGGAATCGTTCTAGATCTTCTCGAACTTATCTAAACTTACATCTTCCCAACTGTAAAGGAATCAAGTACAAAACATATTATGCATCCAATTTCTCTGTTATGGGCAGCCAACCCTGGAACGCCTTACCAAGATCTATTCGAACAGTCAATGACCCTTCCGGAAGTTGCTAAAAACTTACCTCTTCAAGCAAGCCTATACAAATGACTTGACTTAAACTGGAGTCCATATGCGCTACGTGGATTTGACTATATGACAGAACCTGAAATATGCTTCCCCTTTTATCCTTCATGAATTATCCCTCTATCAACCATCATTATACATTCTTTCTTAATTAACAACACACTTCACAATATACACCCTCTTCCAACTCCATACCTCTACCACCTTCCTCCCTTACCCATTTTACTTATCCACTTTATTGTCCACCTCTTTATTCACTATGTTACAGCTGTTATCCTTTTTTGTGTTATCTTGTAAACCTGTTATATTATGTAAGCCGCATTGAACCTGCTAATGAATGGGAAAGCGCGGGGTATAAGTGTTACAAATAAATAAATAATAGAATTACTCTCTATGGGGTTCTTTATTCACATAGGAATAAAATGAGTCCTGCTGCAGATAACTCGAGCTAAGCTTTAGAAAAAGACTCCCTCAGGCACACATTTTATAGAATGGCACCTAGCTATTGACAGTTTCAGTGTATAACTGCCAATTATTGGCATCAATCGTAGGCATAAGCACCTGAATGTGGAGTTCCCCAGGGATCCCCCCCTCACCAACCCTATTCAACCTAATGATGATACCCTTAGCCAAGTTACTAGCCAATCAAAACCTCAATCCATACATATATGCAGATGATGTCACGATCTACATCCCGTTCAAACATGATCTAAAGGAAATTACCAATGATATCATCCAAAGCTTCCAAATCATGCATTCCTGGGCAAACGCATTTCAGTTAAAACTCAACGCAGAAAAAACACAATGTCTTATACTCACCTCACAACATAACACTAGTAAGTTCACTACCATAACCACACCAAATGTTTCCCTTCCCGTCTCAAACACTCTGAAAATTCTTGGAGTTACCATTGATCGAAATCTTACACTCGAAAGCCACGTGAAGAATACAACTAAGAAGATGTTCCACTCCATGTGGAAACTCAAAAGAGTAAAACCTTTCTTCCCAAGGTCCATTTTTCGCAACCTAGTACAGTCAATGGTACTAAGTCACCTAGACTATTGCAACACACTCTATGCCAGCTGCAGAGAACAGACTGTCAAGAAACTCCAAACAGCCCAGAATACCACAGCCAGACTCATATTCGGAAAAACAAAATATGAACGTGCAAAACTCCTAAGGAAAAAACTACACTGGCTCCCAATCAAAGAACGTACCACGTTTAAGATCTGCACAATTGATCATAAAATTATTTATGGAGATGCCCCATCCTACATGCTAGACCTTGTAGACCTTCCTCCCAGAAATGCTAGAAAATCTGCCCACACACTTCCCTAGCTGCAAAGGAGTAAAATATAAACTAACACATGCGACCAGCTTTTCGTGCATGAGCACGCAGCTGTGGAATGCACTACCAACTAGCTTGAAAACAATTAACGAAATAACTAACTTTCGCAAATCTCTGAAAACATATCTCTTCAACAAAGCCTACTTCAAGAATCCATAGCTTAATTATAACACTTCACCACTCCACCCTTCCCTGAGTATCTTCTTTTTATAATTGTTTGATTAGTTCTTTTTGTTATCCTTGATCTCTTGTAACACCAATTGTAACTTTTACCCTGGAATGGCAATGCCATAACAGGTCTCTGTAACCCACATTGAGCCTGCAATAGGTGGGAAACTGTGGGATACAAGTGCAATAAAATAAAAATAAAATAAATAATTCTATAATTATGTCACGGATTTTATATAGCACACCTAGAGATCTGCGCCAAAATCCAAGCATAACTTAATTGGCTTAACAAGCCAATCAGCATATATAACAGCACTTAACAAGCAATAATGAGCACTAATTGGCAATAATTAGAACTTATGCGCACAACTTGCTAAGCGTATTCTGTAATACACTGCGTCTAACTTCTAACATGTGCAGACAAAGGGGCGTAGTTATGAGTGGGGAAATAGGTGTTTAACGGGAGTTCTGAAATGTATGAGCATAGTTATAGATTATGGCCCTCTGCGCCTAAATCTATGCGCTGGGATTTACGCCATGTTTTCATTGGTGTAAATGGTTGCGTATAGATTTAGGCACTATGATTACCACCTAACTGAATTCTATATACCGTGCCTAAATCTAGGAGCGGCTTATAGAATACGCTTAGGTGGAAATGTTTTCCATGCAGAATTTTGAGGCGTCATATATAGAATCCCCCCTATATGCACGTTATTGGTGCCACCCCTTATAGAATTACCTTTTATCCCCCAGATTCTGTACAGGCCACCCAAATTTGGGTGTTGATCCTAGATCTGTGCATAAACTAATTAGTCAATTAAGCACTAACAACCAATGATTGGAGTTAACAGGCACTTAATTGGCAGTAATTAGGAGTTGCACATATATTTACTCTATGCCTAAATTTCATAGTGCACAACTCAAAAGGAGACATGGCCATCGAGAGGCTTAGGCAAGTCAGGGGCGTTCCCAGAAATTAGGCGTGATTTTATAGAATGCTTGGATTTGAATGCCTAACTGCCATCAGTTGGGTGCAAGCATTTACACCAGCTTTAGGTAGGCATATATGCCCATGGCCAAATTTAGGTGCAAAACAAGCACCAAGCTAGTATTCTGTAAAGGGTGCTTTGCATTGGGTGTCTTTCTAAAAAATAAAAAAAACAGGTGATACATAGGTGACTTCCTGCTCAATTAATCTAGGCAACCGGTTATAAAATTACCTTTATGTTTCCTGAGACTCCAGCCTAAATTCATTTTCTTTCTGGCCAAGACACCTGTACGGAAAAAGGTTGATTTTTCACTTCCTTAAGAACTTTCCCTTGGGCCTCTGCTTTAAACTCTTCGCTCTAGTACCACTCTGTGCAATGCTGAGGGAAACCGTTCCTCTAACAAAGAATTTCTCATTTATTCTACCAACCCCCAGAACGCACTGTTTGAAGACTGTTTCTTGGATCCTGCATTGTATTTTACGGCAAGAAAAAAAAATTAACTAAACACCAGCACTAGTTGCAATGGAAGACGTTTCGTTTTTTGACTCTCACTTGAAGTGTCTGTCTAAGAGGTCTGAATGCAGGCGTGACTATCGAGAAAATGCCAGAAAGATAACTATTCATTTTGCTTAGCAACAATGAGTTGTGCCAAAAGCAAAGGTAAATTTCAGGCAGAATGAGGCCTTCTTCTATGGAAAAAAAAAGAAAAAGAAAGAAAGCTCTGATGCTGCTCTGTGTGTACAAAACCCTCTGTTGAAAAATTTTGAAGACTGTGAGCCCTTGAGAGAGGAACAGAGTATAAAAATTCCAACATTCAGAAAAGAAACTCAGGAAGCCATCTTTAAATTAAAAGGCATCAAAATGTAGGATTCCATTTCTCCAAGGGTTTGGTCCTGGTTGAGGGAGTCTGTTAAACATGTGTGCATGGAAAAATGTTATATCATTTTTTGTTCTTGATTTCTTCTTTTTATTCATTTAATTTTCCCATCAATATTTTTTTCATTCATTTCTGGGCAGATATTCAAAGCAAATTATGTGCTCACTGCATGCTGGCAAAACATAATTTACTTATTTGTATTTTTTCAACATTTATATGGATAGTGTCGAGCCATTTAAATCACAGAAAGGCTCTGTATTATCTACATAAATGTGAGCCAGGGTAGGGATGGGACGCAGACAGACCTAAAATTACAGATGGTGGTGATATTCAACTGTTATTCAGATAAGTTACATGTGTAGTTTAGGCCTCATAAATAGCCTAAACAGAGAGAGCTCCTTTTACTAAGGTGCAGTAGTGTAGACGCGTGTTTTGGGCACGCGCAGAATATTTTTTAGCGCACCTACAAAAAATACCTTTTTTTGCCAAAAATGGACATGCGGCAAAATGAAAACGACGGTCTTGGCTTGTGCATTTTTAAAACATCACAAAAATAATCGGGAACAATTCCATATACATGCTTATCAACAGAAGAACCTTAAACATAACTCTAAATATAACAGGCAGGCATCATATCGAAAATATCTTTCCATGTGTGCTAGTGATGTGTATTCATTAGCACACATTCAGTTTGATTGGGTGTCAAAAATATTTTAATGTGTGAAAATCATTAATATACACATGTACTTACAAATTAATGCATTTACAATCAATCTGTGAATTAAAAAAATGTTCTTGTCCTCATGCAATGTGTGCATTAAAAGCAAATGTGTGAAGAAGTTTATTTTGTTTTTTTTAATGGCACCTGAAGATCAGGTAAATTTCAGAAAATCTAAAATTAGGCCATGCATATCCCAGAGAATTTGACAACTGTTTTTTTTTTAAGGGGTCATTTTTAAAACCATTTACTTAGGTATACCTGTATGAAAATTGCACTCAAGTCCAGTTAAAAAGTACACAAGGGTTTCCATAATGTGCACAAGTTTAGCCAAATTAGAAAGAGGCATTCTAGTGTAGGTAAGAGCATTTGAGCTGAGGAAGGGAAACACCAGGCACATCTGTTATTTTGAAAAGGCTGCACGCTATTTTCCCTTCTTCCAGCCCACACAAATTGCTGGTGCAAAGTTCATGGGTGTTCTAAATATGCTATAAAGTGTAAGTGGCAAAAATTTTGCAACTTCACAAGATACAAATATCTAAATAGTTGAAAGATATTTATGAACCAACAAACGTTTTCCCAAAGAAACTGTAGAACCAATGGATATGATATTAAACTACATGTACAGAGAATCAGATGCAACATCAGGAAATATATTTTCATGGAAAGGATGGTATATGACTGGCATGCCCTCCAGAAGGAGGTTGTAAAGACAAAATTGCTGATGGAAATCAAAAAGAAGTGGGATATACAAAGAGGATCCCTAAAATGGAACCTGAGCTTCAGCTCAAAACAGCAGTGAAATGACTTTTTGCCCTTCCACAAACATATGAGGGGGTAACTTGCAAGGTACAGCAGCCAAGATGGGCCAATTAGTTTTGTCCAGAAGAAAGGATGCGCTAAAAACATCCCAATGTACTTTGCTATACTCTTTGGTTAAGGCTGTAAACAAGGCATTAGCTGTATTTGTATGATTCTGTGCATGGGACATGCTGATGCCTCAGACAAGATAGAGATGTGCTATTGTTTTAAAAGATATGAAACACATTCTGGCCTTTAAGATCCCAATAGGTAGCACTATACAAATGTTAATAATAGTAATAGGAAAAGGTCTTGAATATCTAAAGAACGGGCTGTTTTGTTTTGCTTTTTTTGTTTTTTTTTAAATATATAATATAACCTGAAAAATTCTAAAGTCCTCTCAAAGTGATTAGTTAGCTACACCTTCACTGAAAGAAAGAAATGGGTCTAAGACCTGGCTGCAGGCAATTAGAGGCAGGGCCCTCACCTGTCCACCCTACCCTCTGGAGGTGTTTCCCAGCAGTTACACTCAGAGCAGAATACCTTCATTTCAGGAAGGGAAAGCTAGGTTCTTGGGTCAAGTTTTTCAAATGGTTAATGTCCTGAAACATTACACTAAACTGTACACTAAAAAGAAAAAAACATATAAAGCTTTGTGTTTCTAAATTTAAAATCCTTTATTCCAGGGGTGGACTGACCATATGGGCAACAAGGCAGTGCCTGAGGGCCTAATGGCTTTCTCTCCCCCTGCACATTACAGCCCCCCAAGCCTAAGTGGGCCCTCCATACCTTGAAGGGCCCTGGAGCTCTAGTGGCCTTTGCAGGCTGCAGGAAAGAACCCCACTCTTTCGTGCCCACTACCGCTACTCTGCCCGGTGCTGCCATGTTTTAAAAATGGCTGCCGAGACTCGGCAGCGGGCAGCGGGCAGGAAAGAGTGGAGTTCTTTCCTGCTCCCGAAGAAGCTACTAAACCACCAGGGCTCTTCAAGGTAAGACCGGGGATGACCCACTATGGCTCTGGGGCCTGTAGTGTGCGGGAGGGGGGCGTCAGTTGCAGTGGTAGGAGGCTGTAGTGTGAGAGAGGGGGCAGCGGTAGTAGGTGCTGCAGTTGGGGGCAATAGGTAGCAGCCCAGATCACCATCAGTCCGTCCCTGCTTTATTCATTCTTCATACTTTGGGCGAGTGGTGTTCCTGTTGCTATAAGAAAATTATGTTAATCTGTGATTTCGAATTATTGTGGTTCACATTTGGGAAGAAAATTTGATATATATCATTGATATATACTATATCAACCCCTGCTGCAGCCTGATGGCCAAACATGTCAGGTATGTGATGTATGGATAAGGAATGTATGATGCTTGAATAAAGTATTATTAATTCAGAAACAGAGAGCTTTGTATATTTTTTCCTTTTTAGGGCACACTTGTATATTTTTTCATATTGTTGAGGTGCACCAGCCTCTTGCTTAATCATCTGTCCTATATATATCTTGCCCTTGTTTGTTCTGTATAAGGATATATGACAGTTATACTAGGTAGTATATTTTATTGTTTCTAAGGCCTCTACATGTCATGGGTTATCATACTTTTAATTTAGCATGTTTGTCCTTTCAGTGCTCATTAAGGGATCCCATTGGTGTGCACATACTGCAGCTTGAAAAGGTGTATTATTTATTCATTTAGATTTTGCTCACACCTTTTTCAGTAGTAGCTCAAGGTGAGTTACATTCAGGTACTCTGGATATTTCTCTGTCCCAGGAGGGCTCACAATCTAAGTTTGTACCTAAGGTAATGGAGGGTTAAGTGACTTGCCCAAGATCACAAGGAGCAGCAGTGGGATTTGAACCAGCCACCTCTGGATTGCAAGACCGGTGCTCTAACCACTAGGCCACTCCTCAACTCCATGCTTATGGCAGGATGTGTTGAGGTGTCCCATGGTAATTTTGCACTCTAGGCACATGCACCACATGCCAAAATATATTCTATATTTTTTTTTCATGGAGGGGGCATGTCTGGGGGTGGAGAATGAGCATTTCTACACTAATCAGATAGGACCTAATTCTATATATGTTGCCTAAAAAATCAGCGTTGAAGGAAAACACACTTAGGTGTTTTCTGTAAACTGCACCTAAAGTTAGACGTGGTTTACAGAATACGCCTAAATTCATTTAGGCACAGCCATTTATGCCAATGAAAAACTGGTATAAATGCCCATGCCTACCTTTAGGCGTGGAACGGATTAGTCTAAAAAACCGCGCATACATTTTTAGAATGCCCACGACCTGCCCTTGCTCCTCCCATAGCCGTGCCCCCTTTTGGTTAGAATTACATGGACTATGCTATAGAATACACTTAGCAAGTAGTGCGTGTAAATTCTAATTACTGCCAATAAATGCTGACAGTTGTTTGTTAACATCCAATTATCAGAGCTGATTGGCTCGTTATCAAATTAAGTTACAGTCACAAATAATACGCCCAGATTTGCTTGAGGAACTCAAGGCGCTATATATAGAATCCGGGCGTTAGTATATCAGCAATGCTGACATGCTAACTGGATTATCGTGTGATTAGCACGTGAACCCTTATCCCCTGAAATCTTTTTCACCAAAGGTTTTCCAAGAAGGCAAAAGTAAAAAGTTACAGCTGAGGCGGTTGAGGGGAGATATGATAGAGGTCTATAAGATAATGAGTGGAATGGAGCGGGTCGATGTGGAGCTTCTGTTTATGCTTTCCAAAAATACTAGGACAAGGCGCATGCGATGAAGCTGCAGTGTGGTAAATTTAAAACGAATCGGAGGAAATTTTTCTTCACTCAATGCGTAGTTAAACTCTGGAATTCGCTGCCGGAAAAGGTGGTTAAAGCGGTTAACTTAGCGGACTTCAAAAAAGGTTTGGATGGCTTCCTGGAAGAAAAAGTCATAGAATGTTATTGCTTGTTCTTTGGCCGCTGCTGGTGACAGGGTGCTGGGCTCGATGGACCCTTGGTCTGTCCCAGCATGGCGATGCTTATGTACTTATGTACTAGCTAAGAAGCCACAGAATAACCTAAAGTGCCCTATTACTAAGCAGCGGCAGGCACTAGCGAGTGCCCCCCGTGCAGCAAAAAGCACTGCCACAGGATGTGCTGAGGCATTCTGCAGTAGTTCACCTATTGGTGCATGCCAATTCTGCAATAAAAAATAGTTTTTGTTTTTTAGAATGGGGGCATGTTTATGGGCAGAGAGCAGGCATTCCCTGCGCTAATCAGTTAGCGTGGGGGCATTAGTGCCAGATTAGCATGGGAGCCCCTTGCACCCTACAAAATCTATGGTGGTAAGGGAAATTAGCAGATGGCCATTGAGGGGAAAAAAAGAAAAATGCAGCCAGTTTACTGCCTCGATAAAAGTGGCCTCAGCACACAGGAAAGCCACATGCTAAAACTACTGCAGGCCACTTTTTAGTGCAGCTTAGTAACAGGGCCCCTTAGTTTGGCTATACAATAGGGATGGGGGTTCATTTGAAATAACATGAGAAACCCATGCCATTTTTAGTCTGAAACTGGAAAAACCTCCTAAAATTTCAAGCTTTTTCCTGGGTCATTAATAGGGCACACTCTTTGCAAAGAGTGTGCACCATTTTTCAATAGCTCAAAATGCAGTAGCCAGACTAATTTTTGGAAAAACCCAGTTTGAAAGCGCTAAACCCCTTCTCCAAAAGTTACACTGGCTATCAATCAAGACACGCATATTCTTCAATATATGTTCTCTGGCCTACAGAATTATTTTCGGCCTATCACGAGTTACATGACCAATCTAATAGACCTACCAATCCTGTAAACAAATACCCTCCACTTCCCTAGATGTAAAGGCCTAAAATACAAATCAACATATGCTTCCAGCTTCTCCTATGTTTGCACCAAGCTCTGGAACACACTACCAAAAGACCTAAAACTCAAGGACAATTACCTAATCTTCCGAAAACATCTGTAGGCCCACTTTTTTGGAAAGTTCCTCTCCACTGAACCAACTTAACCAACCAGATTAATTCATAACAAAACAAGAATACAACAATGGCCAGAAACTGAACTAAGCTTCCATCACCCAATTCACCCCAAACACTTAACGTGCTCATTTGAATCAAATATAAACACATAAAACCTGTCATAATCAAGACATCTGTTAATCTCTTTGGTCTTCATAAATTGTAACCTATTTCTATATATACTGCAACAAATCCACTACAGACTCTCATAGTTACATATAAATTGTATCCTTGCTCTATACAAATTGTGAACTTGTTCTACACCAATTTGAAACCAATCTACTCCAGATTCATGTAAGCCACATTGAACCTACCAATAGGTGGGAAAATGTGGGATATAAATGCATAGAATAAAGAATAAATACAAAATAAAGAATAATGTGTACATTCATGCACAGCTAAAAATAATATGCACTTTTCACAAATAGTGCACACTTCTCATGAATAGTGAGTACTATTAACAACATTGTCTCCCAAAATGAAAATGTGAACAAACAAAATAAAAATAAAAACAAACACTGAGGTGGACAGGGCAAGATGGCGGCTTGAAGGGAGCAGAGAGAAGACGCTCCAAACTTACCTCTGCCACTTTGGAGAACTAAAGTTTTTCTTCGTCTTTCCCCTATACCTAAGAGGAGGGGCCGACAACGCGCTAGCTCCGTGGCACCTGTCTCGCCCGTGGTGGGGGTGTTGGATCACTTCTTTGGACCAGCAACAGCGTCGGGACAGTCTTCGCAGTTGGAGAGTGTAGGGAGAGGTATGCTACGCTCCCAACTAGAAGCAGAAATATCTCTTAGTCCCAGAGTACGGAACCCTCCCCCTATGCCGGTGGATACACAGAGGAGGGACCAGGAAACCCTTAGTCTCCAAGCAGTGATGGGGCCTCCTGGCGCGGGCGCCAACTCGAGTGTTGGAACGGCGAATATTTCTGCACCGGTAATGGTGTGTGAAGGTGGAGAGAGTGTTCTTGATGGGAACAGCGTGACAAGGGAGAGACAACCGCCAAAGGATCATTCACCTGAGCTTGGCCTATTAAATCTTTTCTGCCCAAAAAACCTGATACAATTACTCTGGACGCTATCTGGGAGGCGTTAGTGGGCCTAGAAACTTCTTTTTCACAAAAGTTTATTTCATTAAGTCAACAATCTCAAACTGTATCAGAAAAAATACCTGTGATAGAAGAAATGATTGCTACACTGGACAAAGAGATTGGAAACAACTCTAAAAATATACAAAACTGCCAACAAATCCAAGTAAATCTGATAAAAGAGAATATGTATTTGCAGAATAAAATTTGTAATCCTGGAGAATCAACAATGTTCCAGTACATTGAGAATAATTCATTTTCCTAAACAGGTTTCAATCGCTCCTTTAATAACTTTCAAAAAAGTATTTAACTGAAATTTTTAAGATCCCAGAACAGGCATACCCTCCTATTTCAAAAATTTACTGTTACCTTTTGTAAAAAAGGAATTAGTGCAAGAAGTAAGAATGGAAGGGTCATCAGAGACTTTGGATTTGAATTTAACTTAAACATTAGAAGATGATAAAATGGGTTTGACAACAGCAACATTGATACTGACTTTCATATTGCAGCCTGATACAGACTGAATGCTCAAACAATTTTTTCTTCATAGAGAACAACTCTTTTTGAATTGTAAGGTCAGAATGTTCCCAGATGTTTCTAGGGTAACTCAAAAGAAACGGCAAGAGTTTCTTAAATTGCGTCCAAAAGTTTTGCAATTGGGTGCTTTATTTTGGTTAAACTTTCCCTGTAAGTGTGTATTAAGCTAAACTCAGTTAAGTACGTATTTTTTGATTCTAAACAATTAAGTTCCTTTTTAGATTCTAAGACTGTTGGTACACCTAAGTCACAATCAAGAATTGTAATATCTTCTACTCCGTAATTAGTAGTAATAATACTGGAATCTCGTCCTCAAGCCTTCTAATCCTTATTAGTAGAGTTCTTCTATATTATTTCCTTAAAATTGTGAATTGCCTCTTTAATTGTGGACTATAGATGAGTAAATGTATCATGTGATATTGAACAAGTTTGATAGAACCGATTATGAGTTAGAATTTACCAGTCAAGAAATGTACTTGAATAAAATTGTAAATGCCTTTAAATAAAAATAAAAACATAAAAAAACACTGAAAACAACACAGGAAGCTAAACAATTTTTTCCCTGCACATATCTAGTACACAATGCTGGGTTCCACATAGAAGCTGTAGTCCAAGAGAAGGATCTTGGAATTTCTGTGGGCAGTGCATTGAACTCAGCTCAGTATACAGTGGTGAAAAAGCAGTCAGACTGTAGAATTTATTTATTTATTGGTAGTAGCTCAAGGTGGATTGCATTAAACTACACTAGGTATGTCCCCATCCCTAGAGAGCTCACAATGTGATTGTTCGGAAAGGAGCAGAAAACAAAACTGGGAATATAACAATTCCCTGGAATCAGTCCCTGGTGTTGACAGTATATTGAGTATTGCGTTCAATAGCCTCAATACATTGCTTCTTTAGTACTATACAGAGACCTCCAAAGCTTCTAGATTATTTAGTGGGAGCTGTTGTGTGCAAGGTCGAAGGGCCACCGAGAAAGGGAGGGGGGGGGTGCAAAATTTCCTGTGCCCGGTCTCCAAGGGGGGCCCGGCACCAGTGTCTCTCTCTCTCTCTCTCTCTGTCTCCTGCTTCTGACGGGCCTCGAATGATCGCGTCCTGATAGGATCAGGAGAGAACTCTGGAGCCGGGCCCCCCTCCAGCGCTGCTTCTCGCTCACCTCTACCATCATGCTGAACGGCTGCTTTTCCCCTCAGGTGCATGCTCAGTTTTGAACCTGAGCATGGGAAACAAGAGAAAAAAGCAGCTGCAGGAGCAGGGCAGGCATGGATTGAAGAGCAGCGCTGGATTCTTCCGTAGGCGGGACCTCAGGATCCTGGCCAGTCCCAAGGTATCTCAGTTGTGGCAGCAGCACTCCTGGGGGGAGGGGATGGCAGCGTCAATGATCTGGGGGGTGGCGGTGATTCAGGGGGCAGCAGCGGCCCTGTCCCTGGCCAAGCTGCAGTGGCCCTGCCCCGGGCCCGGCTCAGTCTCTCGGTGGCCCTGCAGGGTAGAAGCTGTAGGCCTAGAAGAAGTAGCTTAGAGGCCATTTTACTCGATTGGGAAAGCAAAGTGATGTTTTTTATTTCTAATATTTCTCTGGGTCCTAAGAGTTAGCTCTTGCTCTTAGGATTTTTTTTTTCAGGAAATGAGACACTCCTACTTCTGCATTTGACCAAGTTCTAATTTTCTGGTTTGGCAATAAGGGATCTAGGAAAAACACAGCTCCAGCAGTGAAAGTTTCAGGGAACAGGAAGTTTTTCATGCTAATCTATGCAGTCAGTGTGAGCACTTCACCACAGCGACACCATATTCACACAATAATCCAAACAGAAGAAAGGAGAGAGAGAGGAGTTTTCAGTAAAGTGGCAGAACACAGCCACTGGATTTCAGGTACCGAGGGTTATTTTAAAATGTATAGGAGTCCTCACCATTTGAATCTGCAATATCCTGCAATAGGATAGCAAGGGAATCCTAAGAGTATGTGGCTGATGATTGTCTAAGTTGAAGAAGCAGATTCATTCCATTAAATCCCACTTTGAATCAGATTAAGACCACAGCAGATGTTTTTCTTTCAGAAAATATATTGTTGAAAACCATTTTCCTTTATGAACAGTGCTTTGTCTGAGCTCAGCAATCTAACCCATAGGTCCTAGGATTGTTTATATAAGTACATAAGTATTGCCATACTGGGACAGACCAAAAGTCCGTCAAGCCCAGAATCCTTTTTCCAACAGTGGCCAATCCAGGATACAAGTGCCTGGCAAGATCCCAAAACTGTACAATACATTTTATGCTGCTTATCTTAGAAATAAGCAGTGGATTTTCCACAAGTCCATTTTAATAATGGCTAATGGACTTTTCTTGTAGGAAGCTATCCAAACCTTTCTTAAACCCCGCTAAGCTAACTGCTTTTACCACATTTTCTGGCAACAAATCCCAGAGTTTAATTACACGTTGAGTAAAGAAATATTTTCTCTGATTTGTTTTAAATTTACTACTTTGTAGCTTCAATACATGCCTCCTAGTCCTAGTATTTTTGGAAATAGTAAACAAGCGATTCACGTCTACCCGTTCCACTCCACTCATTATTTTATAGACCTCTATCATATCTCCCCTTAGCCATCTTTTCTCCAAACTGAAGAGCCCTAGCTGCTTTAGCCTTTCCTCATAGGGAAGTAATCCCATCCCCTTTATCATTTTTGTCGCCCTTCTCTGTACCTTTTCTAATTCCACTATATCTTTTTTGAGATGTGGTGACCAGAATTGCACATGATATTCAAGATTTAGTTGCACCATTGAGCAATATAAGGCATTATAATGTCCTCATTTTTGTTTTCCATTTCTTTCCTATTAATACCTAACATTCTACTTGCTTTCTTAGCCTCTGCCGCACACTGAGCAAAGGGTTTCAACGTAAACTAGGCATTTACCTAGGGTGGAAGAATTTGAGGGTAGCAATGCAGAACTAGCACAGCGGGGAAGATAGGCAGGGGAGTAGCAGCAGACCTTTGAGTACCAGCATATGTTCAGGGTTGGCTGGGTCCTGCCTCCTCCACCAGGAACTTTGCATCAGAGGAGGCAAGATGCTGCAGAACTGGAACATGCATGTATACTCAAAAGCCCTGTGCCATATTTCCTGTTTAGATAGAGGCAGGGTTGAATTAGTGGTGGCAGGAGAATGGGAGGAGTAGGATAGATGCTGGACATGGCAGGAAGAGTAAAATTGCTGAATATGTTGGGTGAGGAGAGATGCTGGACATAGGAAGGGATGGAGAGATCCTGGATGTGATGGGAGAGAGGGAAGGGGAGATGTTGGACTATGAGGATGGGGGGCAAATGGCTAAAGGTTTGCTTAGGGTGTTGGATATCCTTAGCTTTGATTTATTCCCTGCTTGGGAACAAACATACATTCACAGCTCCCCTTTACCATGAGGACATGTAAGAGAGATTGCATGGTGTTTTTGTTCTCAATCATGAAGGATTTATTCATCTGTACACTACATAACCAGATGTACTGGTAATCTCTGAATAAAAATACTATCAACTGGTGTCTTAATTGGACTGTACAGCTGCCCAAATAGTATCTGTGTACCTGTGCTACAGATAACCATTTGTTTATTCAGCTCTAGCAAAATACACAATGGCATTCTTCTGGATTTCAACACAATTTTTCTCTTTATGCTTTGTATCCTACCCCACCAGGAAATCGAAGCAAGGCTTTTCATTTTGCCAACAAAAATATCTGTCAACCAATCAACATGAGGTCATCATGCTTTCTTTTCAAGTTCATAGTTCTGTTTAAGGTCTCACCTGCAATGTATCCAAGGGCAGACACCGACAGAATACAACAGTAACATGTTTGTAATATATTATCTCTCTCTCTCTCTCTCTCTCTCTCTCATTTTATTTTTATTTTTGGAAAACCATTGCAGTTGGTCTACTTGCAGATTCATGTTATTAGCAGTCGTAACATTGATGAAGGACAGGTGATTTGCTGAGGACAAGAGATGCAGTAAAGTCCCCTGGAGTTAGGGCATCTTCAACAGTAATGTGGCATACATTTCCTTTTACAGTAGTTCCTACTCCTATTAGTAATATGATTGTAAAGGTCCTTGTATTTTTTTTCAAAATTTCTATT
Source organism: Microcaecilia unicolor (assembly GCF_901765095.1). NCBI lineage: Eukaryota > Metazoa > Chordata > Amphibia > Gymnophiona > Siphonopidae > Microcaecilia > Microcaecilia unicolor. Next base: position 273,687,014 of record NC_044036.1, on the reverse strand, counting down.
CCGCAATATCTTTGCAATTCTAGGCGGATCACAACTCAACATACATAGTCTAAAATCACAATACAATACAATAAACAGAAATCATTATGACTAAGCAAACATTAAAACATTAAAATCACCTCACCATAAAAAGAAGTCATGTACAATATCTCAGTATTCTTTTTAGAATGGCAACAAAAAGTCTATTCATCTGAGTAAGGGCATATCATACATTCATACTGTAGGCTAGATGAACTAAAAAAGTCTTTAGTGCAGTTTTAAACTCCTTCAGGTCTTTTAAGGATCGAATCTTTGGTGGTAAGTCATTCCACAATTTAAATCCTGAAATATAGAAAATCAATGACCTGTTTTCTTCAAGGCGTATCATTCGAAAAGATTGCACATCTAGCTAATTAGATACAACTGATCACAATGTCTGTGACTGTTGATCAAATGCAGGGTAAATGATACAACCAGAGAAATCTTGCCAATCAAGACTTTAAGCACAAGCAGTAAAACTTTGTAACAAATTTGATAATCAATAGGTAATCAATGTAACACAATCAATGTTGGAGTAATATGTTACTAGGACTAGGGGGCATGCAATGCAGCTACAAAGTAGTAAATTTAAAATGAATTGAAGAAAATATTTCTTCACTCAGCATGTAATTAAACTCTGGAATTTGTTGCCAGAAAATATAGTAAAAGCAGTTAGCTTAGCAGGGTTTTAAAAGGTTTGGACAGCTTCCTAAAAGAAAAGTCCATAAGCCATTATTAAATTGGACTTGGGAAACTCCACTGCTTATTTCTTGGATAAGCAGCATAAAATATATTGTACTGTTTTGGGATCTTGCCAGGTACTTGTGACCTGGACTGGCCACTGTTGGAAACAGGATAATGGGCATGACGGACCTTTGGTCTGTCCCAGTTTGGCAACACTTATGTACTTAAATATGTTCAAATCTAAAAGTCCTTAATCAAATGTGCGACAGCGTTCTGTGCAATTTGTGAGGATTTTAGTGATCATTATTGTTGAGAAGGTGGTGTTTATACAACTACAGCAATATGTCGATCAGGTCCATGCCCTCCATCCACTGCAGTCTGGCTTTAGGCTAGGCTGCAGTACAGAGACCATTTTGAGTGCTGTCCTGAGTAAGGCCCACTCATTTTTAGACACAGGGCCTCATTACCCTTGCTATCTCCCTTGACCTTTCAACTGCCTTTGACCTTGTAGACTATCAGGCTTATTTTCGAAAGGGAAGGGCGCCCATCTTTCGACACAAATTGGAAGATGGGCGTCCTTCTCACAGGGTCACCCAAATCGGCATAATCGAAAGCCGATTTTGGGCGTCCTCAACTGCTTTCCATCGCGGGGATGACCAAAGTTCACGGGGGTATGTCGGAAGCATAGCGAAGGCAGGACTGGGGCATGCTTAACACATGGGCGTCCTTAGCCGATAATGGAAAAAAGAAGGGCGTCCCTGACGAACACTTGGATGACTTCACCTGGTCCTTTTTTTTTTACGACCAAGCCACAAAAATGTGCCCTAAATGACCAGATGACCACCGGAGGGAATCGGGGATGACCTCCCCTTACACCCCCAGTGGTCACTAACCCCATCCCACCCTAAAAAAATTTTTTTACATATTTTTCCAGCCTCTATGCCAGCCTCAAATATCATACCCAGCTCCATGACAGCAGTATGCAGGTCTCTGGAGCAGTTTTAGTGAGTACTGCAGTGCACTTCATGCAGGCGGACCCAGGCCCATCCCCCCCCCCCAACCTGTTACACTTGTGGTGGTAAATGTGAGCCCTCCAAAACCCACCACAAACCCACTGTACCCACATGTAGGTGCCCCTCTTCATCCCTAAGGCTATGGTAGTGTTGTACAGTTGTGGGGAGTGGGTTTTGGAGGGGGTTTGGGGGGCTCAGCACCCAAGGTAAGGGAGCTATGCACCTGGGAGCTTTTTCTGAAGTCCACTGCAGTGCCCCCTAGGGTGCCTGGTTGATGTCCTGGCATGTGAGGGGGACCAGTGCACTACGAATGCTGGCTTCTCCCACGACCAAATGGCTTGGATTTGGTCTTTTCTGAGATGGGCGTCCTCGGTTTCCATTATTGCCGAAAATCGGGGATGACCATCTCTAAGGAAGGCCATCCCTAAGGTCAACCTAAATGTTGAGATCTGGGTGTCCCCGACCGTATTATTGAAACGAAAGATGGACGCCCATCTTGTTTCGATAATATGGGTTTCCCCGCCCCTTTGCGGGGACGTCCTGCGAGGACGTCCTCAGGAAATCTTGGGCGCTCCGTTCGATTATGCCTTCCACACCTTACTTCTGAACTACCCAGTGGCGTTCCTAGGTCAGCTGCCACCCAGGGAGGATCGCCGCTGCTCATCCCCTAGTGCATCCCCCCCCCCCCCCCCCCCCGTGCATCACCTCCACTTCCCTGACACATCACCTCTATCTCCTCAGTGCATTGTTCTTACCTCCTGGGGCCGGGGGTGCAGGGAGCAGTCATGCGGCTGTTGGCTCTATCGGTTCCCTACTCCGGAACAGGAAGTAATAGCAGACGGAGCAGGGAACCAGTGGAGCTGACTGCCGCTTGGCTGCTCCCTGCACCCCCTTACAGTGTGCCCCCACCACCCCGCCTTTGGTATGCTAGTGGAACCACCTACAGATATTGGGACTAACTGGTACTGTATTAGCCTGGCTCCAGTCTTTTACTTCTGAAAGGGCTTTTTGGGTTATCACATCGTCCACTTCTTCATCATTCAAACCTCTTACTTGTGGAGTCCCCCAGAAATTGATCCATTAGCTACTCTGATATAAACCTTCCCTGTATTATTTCATTTTTATGCTAGTATCTTGCGACTTTGTCATATGAACCCTGATAACCCTACTCTTGTCCCTTTTCAACACTGTCTAGATACGATCATACCATGGCTAACCGAACATCGCTTAGTCTTAAATCCTGACAAAACAATTGCATGCTGGCTTGCGGGTCACGTATCTTACCCAAACACTCCTCTATCCTTGTTAAAAACTATTATCACCCCAGTTGACCATTCCGTTACTCAGGAATCACCATAGATTCTCAATTTTCTTTTTTTTACCCCAAATCTCCGCACTTTGCATATGTTTTTTTTACTTCATTTTATGTCAGCTGCATTCCATTAGATCACTGTTTAACCATGATTCTTTTCATATTATCCTTCTCGTACTCTTTACAACTAGTTTGGACTACTGAAATACCAATTATTCAGGTATCTCCTCAACTGCCCTACAGAAATTGCAAATGCTCCAGAACACGGCTATCAGACTTCTTCCTCATGCACATAGGTTTGTGCATACTTCTCCCTTACTAAAAAAAACACCACTGGCTCCCAGTTGAATACAGAATAAAATTCACGATCCTCCTTTTGGCTTTTAAAGCTTTCCATTTTGGTGCCCCCTCTTATTTATCCACTCTTACCATCCATTACTCTCCAGGTCATGTTTTACAGTCTTTAAACAACCATCGTATAGTCCTCCCTGGACCTCACTCAGATCATTTGGAATCAACTAGGCAAGTTGCTTTTTATTTTGCAGCCTCAGCCTTATGGAACACTCTCTCTATAGCTATCCACAGTGAATCATCACTCAAGAATTTTAAATCTGCGATGACCACATGGCTCTTTCAGCAGGCCTTTGGTACTTGACGGGTGGGCTTCTTCTTGTTATCCTGCAAAGAGGTGCATAGTCTGTCCCGGTAAATTAATGTTATTTGTGCTGCGGTGCTGTGTTTTAGTGTGTCTGGACTTCTTTCCTACCAAAATTAAAGTGCCTTTCCTTTTATGTGTTTTAGTCTGTAAATCGCATTGCTGTGACTGACAGTTAAATGTGGTATAGTAAGTCAACCCTAATGGTTAATGTAGCGGGTTGCGGACCTGGGGAACTAGGTACAATTCCTGGTGCTGCCTGATGATCGGCAGTGGGTTGAGATCCAGGGGAACCATGTTCAATTCCTTCTGCAGCTCCATGTGACCCTGGGCAAGTCACTTAACCCTCCATTGCCCCAGATTGTGAGCCCACTAGGGACAGACCCAGCACCTGTAAAATGAAACTGTAAACTGCTTAGGGAAAGGGGACTTGATATACCACCTTTCTGAGGTTTTTACAACTACATTCAAAGCAGTTTACATATATTCAGGTACTTATTTTGTACCAGGGGCAATGGAGAGTTAAGTGACTTGCCCAGAGTCACAAGGAGCTGCAGTGGGAATTGAACTCAGTTCCCCAGGATCAAAGTCCACTGCACTAACCACTAGGCTACTCCTCCAGTTAGGTCTAAATGGTATATAAATACTTAAATGAAATAAGGTAGTCTACAAGAGTTATCTACAGTATTTGCAATGCAAAGAAAAATATGAAATTAGTTATATCTAAATTTCTGGCAACATTTTGGAATTTTTTTAAGCAATTATAATTTGTCATGGAGTCAGGGCCTTTATCTGACCTGTTAAATTAAATCTCTTTTACAAAAGTGGGTAACTTTTGGAAATGACTGTGTATCTTACAGACCAGCCAAACATATGCAATGAGGCACTGTAGGAGCCAGCCAAGACCACATTAAGGGTAGACCATGGGTTTCCAGCAAAAGATTCTGGAACTGTCAAACATGCATTGAGGTCTATGGCACTTATTGCTTGATAAACAAGATATTGCTCTGAGCAAGTGACAAAGCTGACACAGCAACTTGACAGCATTCTCAAGTCATCATTTAAACACTGTATCATTGTACAAAGTTTCAGCTGAACATTCCAGAACCATCTTAGATAGAACTGGGTTTGGTAATAACTTTTGATTCATGTGCTATGGTATTGCCAATCGTACTGCTTGCTTTTGGATACATGTAAGAACTGATAAGAAAGAAAAACATTTGGGCAGGGGCTGTTAATGGCAAATGGAGTGGGGTGGAGGAGCAGAGGAGAATGATGCAGTTTGAAGAGGTGTAGAAGTCCAAAGATTAGCTACGATTGTACTTAAGGTGACACTGGTTGTATTGTTATTGTTCAATAAACATTTAAATATGACAAAAAAATTTGATTTTGCCGCACGTCCATTTTTGGCAAAAATTTAAAAAGGTCTTTTTTACAGGCGTGCTGAAAAATGGATTGGCGCGCACTCAAAACCCGCACCTACACTACCGCAAGCCATTTTTCAGCGCACCTTAGTAAAAGGACCCCATAGTTTCATACAGAAAGCACTAATAACCTGATTTATGGATGTTGAAAAGAATTAATTTCTCACTTAATACATTTATTTTGCTAATTCAAGTTACACTGAAGAATCTGTGGCTGATACATCCGGTCATACAAGGTGCAATTGAGCTTTTGTGTCTACAGCACTTATATTTTTCCAAGAAAAAGGAGGCATTTTCTCTTCAATGCAATTATTAAATACAAATAAAGGTCTATCAGTTCTCAGAAAATTAAACAGAAGATTATTAAAAAAAAAGAGAACAGATTCTTGTATAGTCATTAGCTGGGTTATTAACCACACAAAAGATCCATAATGGGACTGGCAAGACACAACTCTGGCGAACAGTACAAACTAGGAGGAGATGTAAAGAGCACAGCAGTAGGAAAAGCGTATTGTTTAAAAGTACAGCCATGCTATGAGACGCACTGGTGATAGCTCCTATACATGATCAGCTTTGGAACTCCTTCCCTCCCCCACCCCCACCCCGAAGAATGCTAAATACAGATATGGTTTCTCTCAGCCTCAGTCCTGTACATCATCACAACTTTTTTCTATCAAATAAATATATTGATCATATATTATAGAAAGAAAATCTGTTGCTCTTAATTGTGCAGTGGTATGAGCAGCAGAACAATATACATGTAACCATTCATAACAGATCCAAAATGGAAGCATTATAATACAGAACAGGGGATGGAGTTGTTTCAATCTAGTCCATGCATCCCAAAGTATCATCTTATCTTCTTTTGTTTTGTTTTAATTCTATTTATTTCCTGATATGGCAGAAAACTTGAGGTTTCCTCTACATATGTTCAAAATGGGAACCTGACCAAACTTTCCTTAGATGTTTATCCAATATTGAAAACTTATGAATACTGTATCAGCAACTACAGTATCAATTATAGAGCCCCTGTTTGAAGATGGCTTTCCTGTGTTCTGAATATAAGGATCAACTATAGAATTGTAAATGACTGCCAGCACATTTAGGGGGACATTATCAATATAGACTACTGTTAAGATGGGTTATTTTACCACAATTTCCAATAAGAGCTCAATAGGATATTACCCAATTTAGCATATGACAATTCATCAAACTACAATATCCTAGGATTCTAACGATATTATTGAAAATTTTTAATATTTTTAAAAAGGAGAAAAAGCCTCAATTATGAGGGATTACTCCGTCATTGGTGCACCAACATAAGAGAGGTCCCTCATATCATCATGGGCAAAAAAAACTCCTTACTCAGTCTAAACCTACTGCTTAAAACGTCTTCCAAGAAAATATATATTTGTAAACATACGGCTGCTGCTCAGTTACAAATCCTGTGCACTTATCTTATAAGTCTTTTAGACACCCTCCACGGCCCGACTTTGGCCCAAACTTATATTCAATAATATCATTAGAATCCTAGGATATTGTAGTTTGATGAATTATTTTACCACAAGTCATGCTATTTTAGCTCAAGGCCTCCTTGCATATATTTATGTATTTGGATTTTACTCACACCTTTTCAGTAGTAGCTCAAGGTGAGTTACACTCAGATACACTGGGTATTTCTCTATACCTGAGGCAGTGGAGGGTTAAGTGACTTGCTCAAAATTACAAGGCGCAGCAGTGGGATTTAAACTGACCACCTTGGATGTCAAGACTGGTGCTCTAACCGCTAGGCTACTCTTCCACTCCTATGTATAATGGGACCCTGTGCTAAAATAGTATGACTTTTGGTAAAATAACCTGCCTTAACAGTAGCCCAAATTGATAAGTTCCCCCCTATATTGGTTGTTTTGGTATGAGCCTTGTGGCCTGATGCTCCTAGGTCACGGGCATAATGTTGCTTGTGAGGTGACTGTCAAGCAACATTTTTTTAAAAAGGGGCTGTTGAATCCAGCGGTAAATCAAGGTGTGGTAAAAAGTGATCTTTTACCGCACCTTGATAACTTCCCCCTAAAGTTTATTAATAACAGCGTCACTAGTTATATTTAAGTAATCTATAGCCCATGTTGATAACTTCCCCCTCAATGAAGAAATGAAGCATAATCAAAACACAATACAAATCTGAGTGAGATTCTTAGCCATTGTCACTCACTTACCAGAATCCAAAGACTGTGTGAATTAGAACATGCCATTCACTACCCCCTACTTGACTAGGTTATTGTAATTGTCTATATAGCAAGCTGTCAAAATGTGCTTTCCTATGCAGTTACAGGAACAACATTCTGGACCTATGCTCCGGAAAAGTACCAATCAAATCTGCACAGTGGGTGCAGCAGGGGCGTAGCCAGACTCCCAATTTTGGATGGGCCTGGGCCCAAGATGGGTGGGCAGAACCCCACCCATCCCACAGGTGATTTGGTCTCTCCTTCTCTCGCCTGCATGCCATATGGTCTCTCAAATATCCCCCCTCTCCTGCACACCTTTTAAATAGCAGATTTTCACAGGCAGTAAGCAGCAACTAATACACAGTATTCATGTTGGGCCCACATCCTTCCCACTGATGCAGCTTCCTGTTTCTGCATAGGCAGGAATACATCAGAGGGGAAGGCTTTGGGGCCGGTGTGAGCAGTATGTATCAGTCGCTCCCTGCAGGCGAAGATCTGCTATTTGCAAGGTATGCAGGAGGGACAGTTGTTGGGATTTTTCAGCTTGGGAATCTCTGCCAGCCACATCATAGGTGTGCTACTACTGGTGGGCCTGAGCTCAAAGTGGGTGGGCCTGGGCCCACCCAAGCCCACCCTTGGCTACGCCACTGGGGTGCAGAAAATAGCCAAATGGAATTCACGCTTAAGCTTTAGGAGGGCAGTATAAAACTGAGTTCAGTGAGGAGCTTTTCCTTCCTCCCCCAGAGGGTTCCACAGAATGCAGCATGTACAATTTCAGGAGATTAAGCTACCCCTTCACTGGATCCCACAAGAGCCTTGGTTGCCCACTATAGAGGCTCAGGAGAACCAAAAACCTGCACAAGGATTGCTAGTCTGGTTCACATCTGATCCCTGGTGCATAGCAGATGGAGAGAGGCTTGTTCTGAAGGAAGACTGAACTAATCATGGATTGTCAATCTGATCCATAGCAGTCCCCTGAGGTACAGATCAGAGAGGAGGGATTGGTCATCATGGAGACCAGATCCTGATCCTCTGAAATAGAAAGTAATGGAATGAAGCTGTAACCAAAATACAGTTCTTATTGGGAAAAGGACCTGAAAGCTGGAAACAGTGGAACTATGAGTGCTGATAACTTAATGAGACAGGTAATCAATAGAAATAAAACAAAATAAAACATGGAAAAGAAAATAAGATGATACCTTTTTTATTGGACATAACTTAATACATTTCTTGATTAGCTTTCGAAGGTTGCCCTTCTTCGTCAGATCGGAAATAAGCAAATGTTGGTAGAAGACAGTCTATATAAGTGAAACATCAAAGCATTTCAGTGACAGTCTAACAGGATGGGGGTGGATAGGTGAGAGACAGGAAGAGTCAGGGTGGATGACAGACAGGGAGATATGTATGGAGATAGGAGGGTGACAAAGCAGTACAATTTTATGGTTTATAATAATGGGCTAGAAAACCCAGATCTTTGTTAAGTTATGTACTTACGTAAGTCCTGTCTGGTGGGTGTCAAAATATTTAACCATTCTGACTTCAAAGGTCTTACGTTCCTGTATTGTTTTAAAGTTCCCTTTCAAGATTCTTACCATGAAATCACTGGTACAGTGATACAGTACAATACAGGAACATAAGACTTTTGAAGTCAGAATGATTAAATATTTTGATACCCACCAGACAGGACTTAACAAAGATCTGGGTTCTTTAGCCCATTATAAACCATAAAAATGTACTGCTTTGTCACCCTCCTATCTCCATACATATCTCCCTGTCTGTCATCCACCCTGACTCTTTCTGTCTCTCAACTATCCACCCCCATCCTGTTAAAATGTCACTGAAATGCTTTGATTTTTCACTTATATAGACTGTCATCAACCAACATTTGCTTATTTCCGATCTGACGAAGAAAGGCAACCTTTGAAAGCTAATCAAGAAATGTATTAAGTTATGTCCAATAAAAAAGGTATCATCTTATTTTCTTTTCCATGTTTTATTTTGTTTTATTTCTATTGATTACCTTTAAAAGTGGACTAATACAGCTACCACACCTCTCTACTTAATGAGACAGGAAATAGAACCCAATTTGGGTCTAATTAACTTGCCTGTCCATATAGAAAAGAACATGGAGTGAAAGAGTGGAATCAACTGTGAGTGGAATACAGAAGAAATGTTTGCTACCAAGAGAGAGGGAGAGGAATGAGTTACTGGGTTTAACCACTGCCAAACATACCATTGTAACTGGTAAAGAAGGGAGAATATGTCGCTAAATTAGTAAATGGAAGAAAACACACACTCATGTTTCTCCAGCCCAGAAATGTTTGCACTGGTTATAAGTACATTGTAGGATAAAATTTAAAGCACTATCCCCCTGATAATTAGCCGGCAGCATGCAGCGCAGTTAGTTGTCACCATCGGCGTTGACCCGTGATATTCAATGCCAGGCCATATCTGGCGACCAGCATTGAATATCCGGTTTCAGTTTTGCCTGCAGCAACTTAACCAGTTAAGCCGATATTCAACGCTAATTGTCTTAAGAATATAAGCGTTGCCATACTGGGACAGACCGAAGGTCTATCAAGCCCAGTATCCTGTTTCCAGCAGTGGCCAATCCAGGTTACAAGTACCTGGCAAGATCCCAAAACAGTACGATACATTTTATGCTGCTTATCTTAGAAATAAGCAATGGATTTTCCCCAAGTCCATCTTAAAAATGGCTTAAGGACTTTTCTTTTAGGAAGCTATCCAAACTTTTTAAACCCTGCTAAGCTAACTGCTTTTACCACATTTTCTGGCAATAAATCCGAGTTTAATTACACATCAAGTGAAGAAATATTTTCTCCAATTTGTTTTAAATTTACTACTTTGTAGCTTCATTGTGTGTCCCCTAGTCCTAGTATTTTTGGAAAGAGTAAACAAACGATTCACATCTACCCATTCCACTTCCACTCATTATTTTATAGACCTCTATCATATCTCCCCTCAGTCGTCTTTTCTCCAAGCTGAAGAGCCCTAGCCACTTTCTTCATAGGGAAGTCTTTCCTCATAGGGAAGTTGTCCCATCCCTTTATCATTTTTGTTGCCCTTCTCTGTACCTTTTCTAATTCCACTATTTCTTTTCTGAGATATGGTGACCAGAATTACACACAGTATTTGAGGTGCGGTCGCACCATGGAGCAATACAAGGCATTATAATGTCCTCATTTTTGTTTTCCATTCCTTTCCTAATAATACCTAACATTCTATTTGCTTTCTTAGCTGCTGTCACACACTGAGCAGAGGGTTTCAACGTATCATCAACAATAACACATAGATCCCTTTGCTGGTCGGTGACTCCTAATGTGGAACCTTGTATCACATAGCTATAGTTTGGGTACCTCTTTCCCACATGCATCACTTTGCACTTGCTTAGTGGTTAAAGTCAGACTGAATAAATAGCAGGCCTATCTTAATTGCTAAACTTAGCCAGTTAATGCTGAATGTTTGCACTTAACCAGCGAAGTCACACAATCGGCTATCTGGCACTGAATATTAGCAGTTAGCCGGCTAAGCACTATTTAACCGGCCAGGAACCTTTCCTGGCCGGTTAAATAGTGATGAATATCGGGCCCTGTGAGACTTTTTGTTCAATATGGTGATAAGCCTTGCTATCTAGCACAACTTCTGAAGTCTTAGACTTATCTAGCTCAAACAAAAGGCAGAAGGGGTAGACCAATGTGGTTCCAATGTGTGTTTTGTTTATTTAGATTTTGCTCACACCTTTTTCAGTAGTAGCTCAAGGTGAGTTACATTCAGGTACATTGGATATTTTTCTGTCCCAGGAGGGTTCACAATCTAAGTTTGTACCTGAGGCAATGGAGGGTTAAGTGACTTGCCCAAGATCACAAGGCACAGCAGTGGGATTTGAATTGGCCACCTCTGGATTGCAAGACAGTGCTTTAACCGCTAGGCCACTCCTATTAGTTAAGTAGCTATATGTAACTGCAAGAATGACTCGAAGCAGTCCTGCATTTTGGCAACGCAAGCAACTACTTCAGGAGTCATACAATGTTATCAGTCACAGTTGTTGACTTAAAGTTGTTAAATAACAGCTGTTGAGGACAATGTATCAAAAAATACCGCATTAAAATGCAGTCCTAAAAACCAGTGCAGCTAGGCAAAATCGCAAGTCTCTGTGGACAGGCAACTTTATCAACTTTAATTCAACAACTGTGACTGATAACATTATTTGACTCCTCAAGCAGGTGTTTGTGTCACCGAAACGCAGTACTGACTAATTTATTTATTTATTCATTCATTCATTCTTATATCCCACAGTTATCCAAAAATGAGTTTCGGTTCAATGTGGTTTATAATTCTCAGTGGAAATCACAGTGTTGAGAGATTACAGTGTTGAGAAATTACAGTATTTTGAATTTACAATTAAAATTGTATTCAGTGTACATCATTTGTATCACATATGGTTATCCATAGAATTTCCTGAAGAGATAGGTTTTTAAATTGTTTCTAAACTGAAGGTATTTGGTAGTGCTTCTTCTGGCCTTGGGAATTGAATTCCACCATTTAGAACCCAGGTAACTGAATTCAGCCATGTAGATGGGCTTGTGGGTTATGTTTCTACAGTTGGGTAGATAGAGTAATAAGTAATCTCTGGTTTCTGGAATTGCATTTCTTGGTGATAATTTGCACAGAATGTTGCATAAATTGCACAGAATGTTGCATAAAAAAAGCGGGACCAAGCAGTGAGAGGGACTGGCAGCTGGAAGCAGCAGCACATCCTTAGCATTGCCTGTGATTTCAGGACGAGAGTGGGAAGGGAGGGAATGGAGGAGGAGAAGATGCCGCTGGTGTCGAAGGGGAGGGAGGACTTGCGGACCCATGGAAGGGAAGGGAGGGAAAGTGAGTTGTTGGACCGAGGCAGCAGCTGGGGAGCCAATGTGTGACATCAGGCCCTTTATACTGGGCACAGCCCCTGCATTTACCACATTGGCTTTGCACTTTCCATGCTATTGAACTATTACTGCACAGAAATGGCAAACCTTATCACAGTTTAGTAAAAGAGTCCCTGTCTGAATATATCACATTGCCACCTCTGCTCCACCCACGTTAACACCCCTCGCACACCTGTACACATAAACAATTATATAAAAGGCCTTTTCCATGAATTAAACCAGCTTTATGCAAAAGAAAACATAAATAAAATTACTCCGCCCCCCAACACACACACACTTCACCCTACACATATAACTTATTCTTTTAGTGGCCAAATATCACCTCTAACTGTACACACACCACCTCGTCCCAGTGCTGGACACTTTTTCTACAAATGATATTAGGCAATTAAGGGCCCCTTTTACTAAGCTGCATAAGCATCTACACATGCCAAAATGGAGTTACTGCGTGGCTATTGTGGTAATTTCGTTCTTGGTGCGCGTCCGATAAGCATGTCTGAAAAATATTTTTTATATTTGGACGTGCGTAATGGACACATGCCAAGTGGCATTTGACACACGTAGGTCATTACCGCCAAGTTTCTTTACTGCTAGGCCTATGGCTGGCTGTAAGGTGTCAGACCCAAAATGTACAGGCAGCAATTTTAATTTTGTCGCATGTCCATTTCCGGCAAAAAAGAGGCCTTTTTTATAGGTGCGCTGAAAAATGGATTGGCGCGTGCCCAAAACTCACGCCTGCACTACGGCAGGCCATCTTTCAGCGCACTTAGCAGGGGTGTATCTGCGTGGGGCCACAGGGGCCTGGGCCCCTGCAGATTTCGCCCTGGACCCCCCTACCGCCGTTAACCCTCCCCCGCCTACCGCCAACCCTTTCCCCGCCTACCGCAGTCACCTACCCCCGAGGTCCGCTCCTGCCGGTTTTTTAAAATATTACTTCAGCTGGCGGGGGACCCCAACCCCCTCCAGCCCAGCCGAGGTCTTTAACTTCTTCATCCTCGTGCTGTTAAACCTGCAATGCATCCTTCCAGTTAGACGGAGTTTGACGTCACAGCACGTTGTACGTGCAGGACGTCAACGTGCTGCGACGTCAAACTCCGTCCAACTGGAAGGATGCATTGCAGGTTTAACAGCACAGGGTTGAAGAAGTTAAAGACCTCGGCTGGGCTGGCGGGGGTTGGGGTCCCCCGCCAGCTGAAGTAATATTTTAAAAAACTGGCAGGAGCAGACCTCGGGGGGGTAGGTGACCGCGGTAGGCGGGGAAAGGGTTGGCGGTAGGCGGGGGAGGGTTAACGGCGGTGGGAGAGGGTTAACGGCGGTGGGGGGGGTTATAATGTGCCCCCTCACTCTAGCCCCTGCCCCCCCTACCGCCGAACCTCAGATACGCCCCTGGCACTTAGTAAAAGGACCCCTCAGTGAGTTGAGTGGCCTAACTTTATCCATGTAAGTGCCAAAAATCAACTAAGCAATTTTCACATGCAGCACCCGCCAAACTCATAACTTGCTTTGAATACGAGGCCCAATACATTTTATTGATTTATGCCATTATATTAAAATTAGTAGCACATAGCTTATCATAAATGTCTGTATGTTTGCATCCAGTAGAATCTTAAAAAGCCCCTCTCCAACCACCAACATGAAAAATATGGTAGCTATAATTTAAAACATTTGCCTGAACCTTTATTTGGTATAACTGAGTGCCATTTATTTTGCTTGTTCATCACTCATGGCAAAAGAAAAAAAACGCCCTCTCTCTTCTTTCAGTGCTTTTGTTTTGGTTCATTTGCCTTTATTTTTTTAGATTGAAAATACTTAGTTTTTTCCTTTGAAAGGCAACAAATTAATTCTGAACTGCCCCCTCTGTCCACAGTGTTCGTGTATATTTATTTGTACCTTATTTCCTTAGTAACCTAAAACTATTTGTACGAAACATCCCAAACGTGTTTCCTGCTGCAAATGTGGCATCTTTATAGCCAATGCTTAGTAAATAAAAGGTCTGGAGGAAAAAAAAAACAGAAAACAAGTCAAAAAGCCTCTCATATAACCTCACTGAAAATTCCTGGGCACTCGTTTTATTCTCTTAATAACTTTACTAGTCAGGCTTACTATGCTTGTCCAATCTAATTCAATTTAAATGAGGTATACCAGATACAGTACATGAAGTGGTTCATACTTGTGGAGATATATTTAACTATTGTTTCTTTAGGAAAATCTAATAGCTAGCTTTATTTAATCACTCGCAGATGGTCTACATGTTGAAAGCAGTAACTCTCTGACACAAACTGCTTTCAATCAGAAATATTGTGATCTGCACTTTCAGTTGGTCTTTCAAATAAAATGACATTAGAAGCCTAATTTTGTGTAGGTTGTCTAAGTCAGAAAAAGGACAGCAGAGTTGGGTTCATGTTTTCGAAAAAGCTTGCTGAAGATGGAGCTTTTTGTAAAAGATATGCAAGAGCCATTTTAGAAAAAACAAAACTTTAAGGGGTCCTTTTACTAAGCTGTGGTAAAAAGTGGCCTGCGGTAGTGTGGGCAAATGTTTTGGTCTCATGCTGGGCCATTTTTTTTTAACCGCAGCTGAGAAAAAGGACTTTCTTTAATGGCCCGGGAAATGGGTGTGCACTGAAATTAAAACTAGTATGTGCCTATTTACGACCTGAGCCCTTACCGCCACCCATTGACCTAGCGGTAAGGGCTCACGTGCTACCCACGTGGTAACCATGCAGCGCGTATCAACTGCTGATTACTGCCAGGAACATTCCCCCCCCCCCCCCCGGTAGAAAATAGAAAATTATTTTCTACTATGGGATTCGGCATGCGCCAAACTCAGAATTACCGATAGTTACCTGCGCTAATTTGGTGCCTGCTACCCGCACATTAGCCCTCTTGCGCCTTAGTGAAAGGGCCCCTCCGAAAAAAAGACCAACATGTCAGGGTTTTGTATGTTTATGCTCTGGCACCTACATCCATAAATAGTACCTTCTGCTACCTACAAGCACTCAGAATTACACATGCAAGTGCAGGATTTTACAAGACTGCACATTCAAGGAAAGCCACTTAAAGAGCCAAGTTCAAAAATATAATTCCTTGGCTGTGTGAGTCAGGGGCATACCACGGGGGTGCACATCCACTTTAGCTCAAGCCCACCCTGAAGCGGTGTACCATTGGTGTAGATGATAGGAATCCTCAATCCCCATTAGCTGAAGACATCCACAGCGCACAACTCCCCTAAGACAACGTAGCAATCAGCAGCAGCATTTCTAAGGAAATGAGTCATACCCAATCTGCTGACCCATCCCAAATTTGCTGTCTAGCCATACCACTGGTGTGACTTAGTTTTGAACACCAGAGAGGTAAGCGCAATTCACTGTGCTTTCCTGTCCAACAAATGGAGTTCCTGTATGTTTTTAAATTTGGATATTTTATTATTTAAGATTTAAACCGTTCTGATTTGTGTATGCAACAAGAAACGATATAGAAAATAAATAAACGATAAACCTCTCAATTGCTCCTCCAAATCTCAGGTCCATACAAGCAGTTAGTTGACAGATGTAAATACTGATAGGGAAATTTTTGAAATATACACGTATTTTCATTTTTAAATAAGTAATACATATATACTTCAGAGTGCCACCCAAACTACACCCAGAACACACCCCCTTGAAACATGTGCATGACGCAGATACAGTGGGAAAGTAGTAACTTTTTTAAAACTTCAACTTACACGTATATGACCATTTGTTTGGATGTGTAGATCGCCTTTTTACATATGTAAAGGATACATTACTCTTCTAAACTAAAATGGCCTCCTAACTGCTATATTTTGGGATTCTTGCTAAGGTATAATAGATGTATTGGTAGAAAGTCTGAGGATCTGTCCTATTCATGTTATATATTTTTTGTGTTAATAATTATGTTGCCTTGAATTCTTGTGGTTGACTTATAAATGAGGTACATGAATAACATAAAGATTGTAAAATTTGCCTCCTTAAGAACAAAGGGATGGTTGCTTGCTGTATGTGCAGAGATTTGCTTTGTATTTTCTGTTGTGTTTCATAAGCCTACAGGATATTATAACAGCATCTACATGTGTAAATAATATGTACATGAGTAAATTTTTCACCAGTGATGTAGCCATGGGTAGGCCCCAGCGGGCAAGGGTCCACCAACTTTAGGTTGAGGTGCACATCAATTTGTGTAGCTGGCAGGACCCAAGCCCTGCAAGCTGCGCCAGTTGGTGGCCATGCTCCCAGTAAATGGGCTTTGTTGGCATTACCGCACTGGGAGCCACAAGCGCCACTCAATAAAAGAGGCCCTAAAATAGCTATTTACACGTGCTGGCCATTTATATATCTAAACACCATAGGGAAAAATAATTCTGCTTCAATAAGAGCCAATATACTTCTAGGAAAACAAGAAAGGTTACTTCCACCTTCTGCAATACACCCAGAAGATCAACTGGATTTAACAACGCTGGTCTCTAATCTCTATTTTTGATTACAGACCAGCAGTTTTGTGTCAAGATCCTATTATTTTATTGTGCCCATTGCAGAAGTCTGATATTAAGTTTTCTTGTTTTCCTGGAAATATATTAGATCATTTTCGTTTAACTTGCTCTCCATGGCCACAAAACTCTGGACATAGTGTTCTAGAAGGTCTGTTGGTGAGATATGTTTTCAGATTAGTGCTCAGACTATATATGAAATAATGAATTCTCTAGCCTTTAATTAAAGTGCACCATCAGGCAGACCACCCTTTTACCAAAGTGTAATTAGTCACATATCCGTATGCAGTGCTTTCGGTTTTGTGGAGGCCAATAAAATGGTAGTCCATGTGCTACTCTGAAATTGCCTCCTTAAGTACAAAGGGATGGTCGCTAGCTGTATGTGCCGAGATTTGCTTTGCGTTTTCTGTTGTGTTTCATAAGCCTACAGGATATTACAACAGCATTTGGGCCATGGTGACCCAGCTGTTCGTTATTAGAAAATTCCACCGCTTGATGCTGAGGGCAAGAAGGACTGACCTCCTCATCTTAAGGACGTTACTATCTTTCAAAAGATACAGGGATTAAAGGGAAGGACAAAAAAATCTGGAGAAAAGCTATGTCTGGTTTTCTGTGTTTTCGTTGTCTTTTGGGCTCTATTGGTCCAGAGAGGGATGTTTGTCTTGGATTTAATTAGTTGGAATCTTGAGGGTGTTTACTCAGCAGATCCCTTCGGTCTAAGCCTGTGCTCAAAATGAGACAGAAGACAAGAAAATCTAACGGGGACCAGTCTTTATTTAGAATTTTAAGGGAGCAGCCAAAAAAAGAATTTGCTGCTTTTCATTCCCAATGTCCCAAGAAAATTCACTTTTTACCCCTTTTATTTTTTTAACCTTTTATAGACTGAGTTTTGCCCTGTATTATCTATTCCTATGGTCCTGCCTTTTTGGACTTACAAACAGAGCTTCCCAAAGTGTGGTTATATAGACTTCTGGAGCTTATTCTATTGCACATTTATAATGAGTGATGCTTTATAGCCAGCCTATCATCGAATGTATATATTCTATGGATATGACTGCCAGAATTCCAGTTAGACATACTGATGTATATCTTTAGGAAAACAACAAATTGCCATCTCTATTTCTACCAGTTTCTTCCCAGTGTTTTAATTATCTGTTATTTGCCAGACTGTAGGAAATCTCTTACCCTTTCCAAACTCAAACAGACTATGAACTCTCTAGGGAAGGGACCTTGTCAGTCCAAGTGAATTTGTTTATAAAGAGCAGTCTGCACTAGTGGCACTGTATAAATAAAATTACCATTATCATCTAATATATTTTCTCAACCTTATGCACTATTACATATAATTTGATATGGCATCTGGATTTTTGAGCTATTCATACATTCATATAAAGAACCTAATGTGTTTGGTCTCTAGTGCCTCAGAATAACCTCATGGCAGTGTGAACTATTGGTAAATGAAAGAGCCATATTAATCAAAGATTCACCCTTATCTCCCATGCATTTTTGTATTGCAATTTAATTCTGCCATCGACGGTTAATGTGGCACTTGACGTTGTATAAGATGGACAGGAGGCAGGAGCCAAGTGTTCTCGGTGCAGCCTGTATGTTGCTATGTACAGACGGAGCTGTTTGCTAAGAGATGACACCCTTTCCTGGAAACAGATAACACAGTTTGCTACCCAGTTGATGTTTTTCATGCTACATAGCACTTGTCATACTGTACACAGACTGTACAATTACTGGACAGACAGATGGGTAGGGTCAGACAGACAGCTGCAGATAAAACACGGGTAGATAGTGAGAAATGCAAACATGTAGATAAATACAGATTGATGCAGATAATTATGCAGAGAGGAAAAAGACAGCTAGTGGACAGTCAGGCAAAAAAAAATTGGACTGCAGTGCTGTAGCTGAAAACTGTTGCTCTGAAGCAGGGCAAGAAGACAAAAAAGGTTATTCAACCATGTGAAAACAGTGACTTCACTGCAGTGATGACCCTAAAAGTCATGAATGATTTTAAAAAAAGGTTTGGACAAGTTCCTGGAGGAAAAGTCCATCATCTGTCATTGAGATGGACATGGGGAAACCACTGCCCACCCCGGGATTGGTAGCATGGAATGTTGCTGCTAATTGGGGTTCTGCCAGGTACTTGTGATCTGGATTGGTCACTGCTGAAATGAGGATACTGGGCTAGCTGGACCATTAGTCTGCCCCAGTATGGCTATTCTTATGATCTTATAAAAAAACAGGTTTCAGAGATCAATGCTGAAGGACTCCAGTCTGTTGTATGAAATTTTATACAATTGCCACTTCTCCAAGCAACTGTTTCCATCTTAGTGTAGGACCAAATCTTCATTGCCTGGCTGTCTCCTTTACCAGGACGGGCACAAATACGCTCGTTTTAAACTACATTTCTGATGTGAACATTCACTTTAGGTAAAATAGATGAATATGCCACATGGCTGACATTAAAGAAAAAATGCACTAAAACTTCAATATGTGTCCAATGCATTTCTAGGGATGTGTATTTATAAATATTCTTAATTTGTTTCCTTTAATTTTGAAAACAAAAGAAAAATAAATTAAATTTGGGGGCCTGTTTACTGAAGTATAGCAGGGGCAACTCTATAAAGTGGGCACAAATATGGGGTATAAATATCATAAATAAATTATTTAGATAGATATACACACACACATACATGTCAATATTCCATCTATGTGCTATTCTATAAAAAGACACCAAAATACAATAGTTTGCTGTTCAAAGGTGGGCGTACACATGGGCGGAGTCTGAGCAGAACATGGGCGGGGCTCATGGTTACACATATAAATGAGAGCATACAAGTATTTTTGTTTTGTTTTTAGCAATGTAGGTGTGAGGATTTACAGTTAATCTATGGCTGGTGTACATGGTCAGGACTAAGTATACACTAGATGAAAACGTCTTGTCTACAGATGTAGTTCTGCATAAAATCAGGGGCAAACCCAATACAATCTTATTCAGTTCTACCAAGGTGATATCTAAGATTAATTTTGTTCGTATCTTTCATCCTTAGAAGCAGCCCCGCCACCAAGACCCTGAAGCAGCAGTACGAAACACTGTCCACCGTCGGCTTGGGGTGAGGGGGAGAAGGAACTAGCTCCAACAGATGAACTTCAAAGTGCCGGTAGCAGTCAGTGCTGAAAGATAAGTGTTCTTTCAGTACCATATTTCTTAATTACGTTCTACAAATGCAGTTCTGTTTACTAACTAAAGTTGAAAAAGCATTCTAAATAGAATCATTTAAACAAATATTATCATCTAAGCAAATATATTGAGACATTAAGAAATATTCAGTCATCGGAAGGTTTTTTCTTGGCCAATGATGAACAGAGGATCGTTATGATCTGGTTTAGCTCTATTAGATGGTTGCAATCTAGGAGCTCTGTGAGGCCTTTTTCCTTCCAGAACTGAATAAGATTGTATTGGGTATGCCCCTGATTTTATGCAGAACTACATCTGTAGACAAGACGTTTTCATCTAGTGGAAACTTTTGGAAGTGAAGAATCTAGCGATTGTGTATTTCCACACCCCCCAAAATTTTTTGTTTTACAGGACTAAGTATATGCATATAATTGTGCTGCTACACTGGAGTTCCATAAAAGAAAGCAGGTGCCTACTTTCCTTTGTCAAATAGGCTCAAGATAGGCACCCCTTTAAAAAAAATTGTCCTCTTACTACATCATAAATACAGAAATTATGTTAGGTTAATTTTATTTAATATACCACTCTCCATTGACATGTAAACCAGAGCATTTTAGAATAACAACAAAGTATAATATAAGAAAGGAACTACAATGCTGACAAGGATAGAAAGCATTCACAGAATAAACAAAGAGTAAAACAATAATCCCCCAACCCCTATAATAACTCTCTCTCTCTCTCTCTCTCTCTCTCTCTCTCTCTCTCTCTCTCTCTCTCTCTCTCTCTCTCTCTCTCTCTCTCTCTCTATATATATATATATATATATATATATATAGCATTTGTATCCCACATTTTCCCACCTATTGGCAGGCTCAAGGTGGCTTACAGAAACCTGTTATGGCATCACCATATCAGGGTACAAAGATACAATTGATGTTGCAGAGATATGAAGGATATCAGGATCATAAGTAGTCTAAACAAGCAGTTATAAAAGATATTCATAGTAAGGGATGACTGGTGTTATGTTGAATTAGTTATGGATACTCCTGATAGGCTTTGGTGAAGAGATATGAATATTTACATGTATAATAATTAGGTCTTTGACCCAGCCCAGGCCCCCAAGCTCAAAACTGGTCAACCACATGCCATCTGAAAATAATGGGCCTTCAATAACAAATTGAAGCTAATCATTTATTTATTTATTTGTTACATTTGTATCCCACATTTTCCCACCTATTTGCAGGCTCAATGTGGCTTACATAGTACTGTAAAGGCATTTGCCAAGTCCGGTAGAGGAACAAATACAATTAGATGTTAGGGTGGAATAAGGTAGGTAAGATTCAGGCACATTAGGGGTTGAAGATAGGAAGGGTTGGATAATGTCTAATACGATCTTTGGTGTTGATGTGTTGCAGAGTTGAGGCAAAGGTTTCCTAAAGGACAAGTCCATAAACCGCTACTAAACGGACTTGGAAAACTCCAAAATTCCAGGAATAACATGTATAGAATGTTTGTACGTTTGGAAAGCTTGCCAGGTGCCCTTGGCCTGGATTGGCCGCTGTCGTGGACAGGTTGCTGGGCTCGATGGACCCATGGTCTTTTCCCAGTATGGCATTACTTATGTACTTTATGTTGGGTCGGTAGGGTATGCCTTACCGAACAGGTGGGTCTTTAGTGATTTTCTGACTTTTAGATGGATTCTTCAGCACGAAAGTCCTTTGGTAACTGGTTCCATAGTCATGGAGCCAAAAAAAAAAAGATAAGAAAGCACTCTGGGGCCCTTTTACTAAAGGGATGATGTGCGGCATCGGTGCTTACCTGGCAGTAATTGGGCAGTGCCATGTGCTGCCCGGTTACCACCAGGTTAGCATGGGAGACACGATGGCAGTATATACTCCCCTTCCCGAAATAGACATGCGGCAAGTGGTTCATTACTGCAAGGACATTTCTTTTCCAGAAAAAAAGACAGCCTTTTAATCCACTGCAGTAAAATGAGACCTCAACGCGCATCAAAAACACGTGCTGATGCTAACACAGGCCCCCTTTTACCACAGCTTAGTAAAAGGACCCCTCTGTCTGGTAATATCCAGCCGTCCAAGAGCTGGGGAGAAATTAGCGCCCAATAAGGGGGAAATCAGTAAATAGTGCCCACAGTTCGGCACAGGGAAGATCTGCAGTAAACTAGTAGTCTACACAGGGTGCACAACCTTTACAAAATACTAGTTTAGCGGGGATGCCGTGCACAGGGGCTTATCTGGACTTCACCATTAGGGGGGTCCAGAGCCGAGGTGAGGGGGCACATTTTAGCCCCCCCCCGGCGCCGCTGCCGACCCCCCCACCGCCATTGCCGACACCCCCTGCCGCCGCCAGAACCACCTCCAACAACTGTGGCCCGCCCGCCGCCGACCCCCCCGCCCACCGTCGCTGTGATGTCGCCTACCTTTGCTGGCAGGGGACCCCAACCCCCGCCAGCTGAAGTCTTCTTGCTTCATTTGGTTTCTGAGTCTGTCTGATGTCCTGCATGTACAACGTGCAGGACGTCAGACTCACAGAAACATAACGAAGCCCTGCAGATCACAAGGCTTCGCTCTGTTTCTGTGAGTCTGACGTCCCCCACCAGCAAAGGTAGCAGATGGCGACAGCGGGTTGACGGCGGGTTGTGGCGGGACGGGGGGGTTGAGAGGGTCGTTGGCAGGGGGGTCCAGGGCCAAATCTACGGGGGCCCTGGCCCCCGTGGCCCCATAGCAGCTACGCCCCTGGTCGTGCCTAACTTTGGGCACAGCCCTCTCATTTGCTGAAACCTGGTGAAAATACTGGTGTGAAACTAATGGCAGTTGGGCACGTAAATGACCCTATCCTATATCATCCTGTCTAAATTCTGGGAATGTCCCTGACACTCCCATGCCCCTCCCACAGCCACACCCCCTTTGGAGTTATACACCATAAAATTTAGGCATACATGTTATAGAATAGGGTGCAGGGCAGATCTGTGCAGAAATTCAAATGAGTCCCAATTAACATCAATTATTAATTGTTAGTGGCTCATCAACTAATTAGTTTACATGTGGATCTGCGATTCACACCCAAATTTGCGTGTCCATCTCTGGGCAACCTATACAGAATCCGAAAGCAAGTGAGAAAGTGGCATGCTCTAACTGTACAAACACGTTCTTTAACCACACATTAAAGAAGCAATTCTATAAAGTGCACTGCAAGTTAGACACCAAAATGGTGGATGCTAGCACACATTCTATAACAGGATTTGGGCACCCAGCTTCTGTTAAAGAATATTAGCTAAGTTGGCATACTACTGTTGGCATATTAGTTAAAAATGGCATGACAGGATGAGAGTATAAGAAATGCCATACCTGGTCAGATAAAAAAAAATCCAGCATCTTGTCTCTAACTGCAGCCAATCCAGGTCACAAGTACCTGGCAGAATCTAAAAGGGTAGATCTATTCTTTATTGCTCGCTCCCAGAGATAAGCAGTTGCTTCCCAAGTTTATCTGGCTAATAATGGCTTATGGACTTTCCCTCCAGGAACTCAAATATTTATTTATTTTCTTGGATTTGGCTCACACCTTTTTCTGCAGTAGCTGAAGGTGAGTTACATTCAGGAACACAAGGTATTTCCTTATTCCTGGAGGGCTTAGAATCTAACCCAACCCCCCCCCCCCCCCCCCCAATACACACAGCTTGCACAAAGATGTACTAGCAGCTACCTGTGCAGTAATGTCAACACAGCCCATTTAAAGTGAATGGACTATGTAGGCATTGCAGCACAGCTTTGTAAAAGGAGGGGTAAGTTTGTACCTGAGGCAATGGAGGGTTAAATTCAACCATACCAATTGCCTTTCACTGCATCCTCTGACAACTAATTACACAATTTAACTGTGTGCTGCATGAAAAAATATTAATGATTCCTCATTACCTATCCCTCTGTTCCTCAAAAAGGTTTATAACTTTGTTAAAAATAGGAGACAACATTGCTTTCAGTAGGAACTCAATATGGTGAGGACTATGACCAGCCCTTATTACAAAGACAGAAGCATTTTATGAGAGGGAAAATCAGCTTCAAAGCATCTCTAATTTTGTTTTGTTGTGTCCTCCTTCCCTGGGTCCAACATGCGATGATTTATAAAGAAACCTGTTTTTGATGACCAAACACGAATGACCTAAAACACCCTGGATTACTACCAAGATTAGCATGCAAAAATGTATTTGAATTTCTGATCAGCAGGGGGCCTTCAAAGAAACTAAGTACAGATTAGCAGGTGTTATGCAAAAAAGAGAGAGGGTCTTTTGTGCCACAAAAGTCCGGCTGGTAAAACAAATAATGTATTTCACTTTGAAGAGCTGGTTAGGAATTTGTCATGGTCACCATAGAAACTCACCAGGCCTCGTGTCTTGAAACTAGGTTGAATCTGCTGTAACCGATTATAAAAAAGGTAAAGATATTGACGTATCTAATTTTAAAAAACAAAAGGCACAAGCTATTTCTGGGGGGTAGTAAACGTTGCAATGATAAAAAAAAAAACATACAATTTTTCTTTATTCTTAAATAAAGAGACATGGAGAAAAATGTTGCAGAAGAAGATCATGATTGAATACAGGTTTCAGGTTCACAACAGGACTGTGAATTCTATCAGAGGAAGAATTATTTGATATTTGGCCTGCAACGGTCAGCAGTTTTAAAGCTGCTGACAGCAATAGGGTGAATCTAACTCCATGGCCACCAAGACGGAGGACCGGGTCGGGGGGAGGCAAAATTCCCCGGGTCTGGCCTACAAGGGGGAGGGGGTCAGTGCTGGCACCGGCAAGCTTCTTCCAGTTCCTGCCTGCCTCCTTCTGGGTCTGTTTCTCTTCTGCTCCTGCGTGCCGGGACCCAGATGATTGTATTAACTAAATGTCACGTTAATGCAATCATCTGGGTCCCGGCACACAGGAGCAGGAAATGAGTCAGATGACAGACCGAGGCTGGAGGAGCAGTCAGACACAGGCAATGAAGCACCTCCTTGGATATAGTGACAGGAAAGTGCAGGGGCAATATGAATGTGGGTTGGGGGGGCAGTCCTGCCCCTGGCCCGGCTGTGTCTCTTGGCGGCTCTGTCTAACTCGGATATTCAATGCCGGGTCAGCTGCTGACCTGGAAGTCATGCAGGAGCTGGTCAGTATTCAGTGCCCATATGCATGGAGCTAAGAGGGCAACAATATGGCAGACTTTTGTACGGTTTTATCTGGGCACTTAGCTATACAGGCACTGGTGAATATGGCCAGTGCCCGCATAACTGGAGGATCTTTCCCAGCTCTGCTCATGGACTGCCCTGGCACTACCCAGACAGGCTGTGATGCTCATATCTGATATTTAGAAGCACTGCATGGTTAAGTTTTGCTGAATGTTGATGGCAGGACCTCTCTGCATAGTTGAAGCAGTCTTTCCTGCCCACTTAAACCACACTGAATATGATCCCCAAAATAAAGATGGATAAGAAGGATATGATTGCAGAACTTATGTGTTTTTAGTAACAGAAATGCTTAGTTCATGAATTTGTTGACCATAATACACAACGATATATATATATATATACAATTAGTGGTCAATATTCAAAGCCATTTAACAGACCAGAAATGGCTCCTGGCTAATTAAATTCAGGGGCGGAGTCGGTAATTGGTCGGTTAAGTGCCGATTTTCAGCATTTAACCGGTCAAGTTAACCTTATAAATAGGACTGCATGAAGTCAGTCCTATCTTTATATGGTAACCCATAGCCAGGTAACTGCTGAATATCGGTCTTAACTGGCTATGCGTTAGCCAGCTCTGGAAACCCAGAAATTCAATGCCAGTACCCTCCATTACCTCAGGTACAAACTTAGATTGTGAGCCTTCCTGGGACAGAGAAATATCCAGAGTACCTAAATGTAACTCACCTTGAGCTACTACTGAAAAAGGTGTGAGCAAAGTCTAAATAAATAAATAAAATAAAAAAGAGAGACTCCTGCCTGGTTAAATTGCTTGTGCAGGGCTACCCACTGATAATCAGCGGCACTTAACTAGATACTTACTAACCGTGAAACTTGAAGCCAGCAATGTTGGGGGCAGAGTCAACATTTATGCAGTAAAGTGCCAATATTCAGCACTTAGGGGCCCTTTTACTAAGGCATGTAGGTGCCTATGTGTGTCCAACATGCATCAATTTGGAACTACTGCCCGGCTACCGCGTGCCCTGGGCGTTAATTCCATTTTTACGCTCGTTCGATATGCGCGGCAGAAATTATTTTTTTTATTTTCTACCATGTGGCACTAACTGGGCGTTAATCAGCAGAGTACATGCGCTGACGATTACCGCCTGGTTAATGCGTGAGACCTTACCGCTAAGTCTATGGGTGGCAGTAACGTCTCAGGCCCAAAATGTACACATGCCAATTTTTATTTTGCCGCACGTCTATTTTCGGCAAAAAAATTAAAAAGGCCTTTTTTGCAGGCGTGCTGAAAAATGGACCTGCATGCGTCCAATACACGTACCTACACCAGCGCAGTCCATTTTTCGGCACACTTTATTAAAAGAGCCCCTTAATCACGTAAGTTAACTGGACAAATAGGACTGCAAAAAAACACAGTCTTATTTGTCCGGTTTAACATATGTGGTTAAGTGTTGACTATTACATTTAACCAAATAAATGATAGCTGGCCACACAGACCTGGATATTCAGTGCCAGTGCCTGGACATAGCCTGGCATTGAATATCTTGGGCCTCATGCCAGTGGCAGGCAAAAAACGATGACCACCACTAGCTGAATATTTACCCCAGGGCGTTTAGGATGGGAATGCAATATCCAAGTTGAGACATTCATAATTTCTAGCCTATTACACAAACGATCCACTGAACGCAAAACCTTTTGTAAAATACATATAAGGACAAGCAAGAGTGTATGTGTATTGCCAGCATGTGCTGTACGTACAGTTATTTTAAAAGAAAGGGAAGGGAAATAATGGTATCAGGTTGTACATACAAGTGTCCATTCTTACACACGTGTGAACTGCCAGATTTTGCAACCTACATTGTAGAATGAGTAGAAGTAGATCAATTTTTTATTGTTTCAAAAAAGTACAAAGAGTAGGGGACACTCAGTGAAGTTGCATGGAAATACTTTTAAAACAAACAGGAGGTAATATTTTTTCACACAGTGAATAGTTAAGCTCTGGAACTCGTTGCTGGAGGATGTGGTTACAGTGGTTAGCATATCTGGGTTTAAAAAAGGTTTGGACAAGTTCCTGGAGGAAAAGTCCATAGTCTGTTATTGAGATAGACATGGGGAAGCCATTGCTTGCCACAGAATTGGTCCTGGATTGGCCACTGTTGAAAACAGGATACTGGGCTAGATGGACCACTGTCTGGCCCAGTATGGCTTTTCTTATGGTCTTATATTCATACCGGCCCTGGCCAAAATGGGCAGTTTACCAACATTTATATGTGCCTCAGAACCAGTGAAAAATGGGGAATGTTTCTAAAATATACATGTATTCCAATGGAAAACTGGGAACACATATGAAACTCTTTAGACTGTCCTTTGAATCTGTGTCCTGTAGCTAATAGTGGCATTGTAACATCAACATTTACATATGCATCTGCCTCACAACTGTTCTAAAATGACCTCCTAAGTCTCGCTCCGCATTTCCATATTGGTTAATACAGAGCTTCCCAAACTGTAGGTCATGTCCGCAAACGGGATCACAAAACCTACATTTGGTGTCATGGCCTGGGCGGGCAGGCACTCCAAAGGACATCACTGTCCTGCACCATGTGGGGGGGTCGCAGGCTATTTATGGCTGTGTGAATTGGGGTCATGGCTGCAGAAAGAATGGTGAGCCCTGGGTTAATATATCTGGAAAGAATACAGAAGGGAAAAAAAACATAATCAACTAGTTCCCCCCAAATTAAGTGCTGGATGGAAGATAACTAAAATATTTTCAAAATATTCAAAACAAACTGCAGCCAAATGTTTCTCCTTAACCATAGTTCATTTACCTAGCTATGGATGGCGGGGATGAAAGGGACATGGGGTATAGACAACACACTGAATTGGAGGATCACCAAGGCTTTAGAAACATACTGAGAAATTTATGATTCATGCTGAAAGAAAACATCCTAGCTAAACAGCAACAGAATATATCAGCAGCTAAATTGCTCTGATTGAAGCCGTGTTTTCTCATCTAATGGTTTTGCTTGTCACCATAAACTAACTCAGACCTACGTAGTGCAATATGTGAGAAAAATTCTACCTTTTCTGAATATAAACACAGTGCCATAGCGAGAGCGGCTGCCACCTGGGGCAGTTCGCCACGGCGCACCCCCCTGGGTGCAGCACGGCGCACACACCCCAGCGCGCACACCCCCCTTGGTGCATTCCCCCCCCAGGAGTGCATCCTTACCAGTGGCGTAGGAAAGAGGGCGGGCGGGAGGGCTGGTCCGCCCCGAGTGCACGTCTCTGTGAGCTGCGTCGGCTCCGCTGGTTCCCTGCTCTCTGCCCCGGAACAGGAAGTAACCTGTTCTGGGGCAGAGGGAGCAGGGAACCAGCAGAGCCAACACCCCCCCCCCCCCTAGCGGCGTGCACCCGAGGCGGACCACCCCTCCCGCCCCCCCCCTTCCTACGCCACTGCATAAGCATCAGTAGGATAAACCAAACACATCATCCAGATACAGCTGCATCCAAAAGTGAGTCATTTTATAAGGGGGGCCTAGGTTAAAAGGGCAGATGAGCAACTATGTAGTTGCTATTTTATAAAGACATAGACACCAGGGCCGGCATTATGGGTGTGCAAGCAAGAACTTGCCCTGGGCCCTCATGCCAGAAAGGGGCCCAAGCCTGCCCAAAATTGAAGGCAGCATAGCCTGCTAGCCAGCTTTGGGGTCCTCCTGAAAATTTCTGCCCTTGGTCCCAGCTTGTCTAACACCAGCTCTGATAGACATCTAAGGGGCCCTTTTACTAAAGGGTTGCCACACGGCTACCTGGAACTACCGTCCGCCCAACATAGGTGCCGGTGGTAGTTCCCCCCAGCGTGCCATTTCAGGCACTAGTGTAAATATTTTAAAACTATGTCTGCAGGGAGTTATCTGGCAGTAATCGAGCAGCTTCACATGCTGCCCGGTTACATCTGGGTTAGCGTAGGAGCCTTACCGCCATCTCAATGGGTGGTGGTAACTGCTCCCCCCACCCCCCTGAAATGGCCACACTGCAAGTGCAAACTTACTGCACGACCATTTCTTTTTTCGGCCTTTTTACCCACTGCAATAAAAGGGGCCCCCGTGCACAGCAAAAATGGCTGCTGCTTCTACCACAGCTTAGTAAAATGGCCCTATCTGTCTTTACAAAACACTAGCACAAATTGAACAGCAACAGGACCTACATTCAGGTATTGACATTTAATCCTGTCTGAAAGCAAGTGTACCTAGATTATTTAAGCACATAAAAGAGAATATTTTGTAATCTACGCATAAGCTTGTGAACACCAACCGTGCTGCTCCCAAACTCCGCCCCATACACAGCTACAGGCAAAGTAGGCAGCATCATGTCTACACGTGTATTTTTACTCCAGTCAGAATTTTATAACAGGCCACATTTGTATGAAAATGAATTTATAAAATTACCCCCATACTGTATATGTATGAAACGAATACAACTATATTTTGTCTGAAATTCAGACTACTTGCTAAAACATGTCTCCCATGTCCTATGTCTTGTCTTTAACATGTACATCTACTTGCATAAGAGTACAGACTTCCTTCCCAGATTGAATTACCTAAGCCTTTTTTATTCATCTTCTGATTGCCCCAAGAAATCTGGCAGTAAGTAAACCGATGCCCTTTCACTTGCTGGAGAGTTATGAAAAGACTCACAGTATTACAAGTTAAGGAACTGGTTTCACAGAATTCCACAGAAGAGAAGTTTGTAATCTGCTGTAAGTATTAAAACTGCCTTCTGCAATGGTTCATGTTAGATTTGAAGGCTATGGAAAAACCATTCTCACGGCAATGGTCATGCCAATAATCAATAGCAAATATACCGCTACAGAATACTTTGGCATGTATGCAAACCCATTTAATAAACAAGGAAAAATGAGATATTATAGGTGAGTGGCAAATTAAGCACCTTCAGATACATTATTTATTTACATTTTGCTCACACCTTTTTCAGTAGTAGCTCAAGGTGAGTTACATTCAGGTACACTGGGTATTTCTCTGTCCCTGGAGGCTCATAATCTAATTCTGTACCTGTAGCAATGGAGAGTTGAGTGACTTGCCCAAGATCACAAGGAACAGCAGTGGGATTTGAGCCAGCCATCTCTGGATGTCAAGACTGGTGCTCTAACCACTAGGCTTCTCCCATCATGCCATTATGGATGACATTTTTATTTTCAGATTCCAGGTCACCTACACTTTTCAAAAACACATATTTGAGGTAAAGTTGTAGAAAACATTAATGAAAGACCTAAAGCAAAATTCAGACCCTCGCTTATATCTGCTACACAGTGAAATATTGTGCTTTCCATATTTATTGTGTTGAAATGAAATGGACAACCAATAATCATAAATTCTGATCAGCTCTTAGAAATAACAATTTCAATATTTACTAAGAATAACCCAGCGCATGTGTTTTTAATGGCTATTGTCTGTGAATATAATAGAATGACATTTCTGTCCTACAAATTTGTTGCCTGGGGATTTGTTTGCCTTTAAAACTCTGGCTTTCTATTATGTGGCACGGCATGTGGAGCTGCAGCTTGAGCCGCTAACATACAGAACCCAGACAAGTCAGGCCGATCCGTTGAAAGCATTAATTTATCAGAAATTTTACGCTTCCACAAAAGACTTATTGTTGATTCATTGCCTGATTTTCCTTGAAGACCAGCTGTTTTTAGCGTGGTAGGATGAAGAATGAGAACCATGCTAGATGCAGGGGCTCCAATACAAGGCACAGAGAGGTCTTAACACCATCAGTGTCCCATTGCCTTGGGCACCAGCTATCTGCTTGAGGGTAGAACTCTTATACCTCCCACTTGCATAGAAAACCTCCCAGGTGTCAGATCTGCTGAAAGAGCAGGTTCCTGTGCAGTACCTTCAATAGGGTTAAGAGCCCCATGTGATGTGGTCAAAAGATGCCTAAGGCTTCTCTTCACCTTCTGTATAATTGACTTGCCCTCTGGGTGGATAGTTTCTCCTCCCACCAGGCTCAATTTATTCCCAGGTGCTCTGGTGAATGTTTTGTCACCAGCATGACATACGGAAGAGAGTCCCAACTGCTTTGCTGTAGGCTAGACTTGATCCTGTTTTCCATACATGCGTGCAATTTAACCCCAAGGTAAACACTATCTAAATAATAATTACTAAAGCATAATTTACTACAGCAGATTATCAGCTTATAGTTCTTTCCACAAATGCAATATTTCCTACCACAATCACTCCTTTGAGGACATTTTCTACCTCACAGTGTACACAGCAATTAAAATGAGTTAAATGTATCAGTAACAGACAAGCACCATGTGCTGTAGCCTTGGTGTTCATTAAGTGCAGTGATTTAATATTAACTATATCAATCTCCACATATTTTGAATAAGACATGTTATTCTGGTGAAATAAGTATAGAAATATATCCACCAACAGATCTAAGACTTAAAATTGCAAATTTAAAAAGAAAAAAAAAAGGAATCATACATTTGCCAAAGCAAGTCTGCAACAGCAGGGTTTATGCAGAGTCCCTGCAAGACGAACAGGATAAATATGTCTCATGTAGGAATTTAAGATTGATATTCTTTTGGTTGGCAGAGTAATGATCCTTTGTTGTATTGCAAAAGATGTACTGGCAATCTGCACTTTGGCAGTCCACAGCCTTGGCAAATTCGATCAATGCTATGGATGAGCTACAACAGACTGACAGCAGGCATGACATTTTCAATGAAAACTCAAAGGCTGAAACACTGTCCGAGTCTTGCCAGCAACCATCTATTGTCCTTCCAAATTACAATAAATTGGGCACTTGCAACACACTTCAAATTGTGTTTTGCTGAGATTTAACCTACAGAACTATTCAAAAATGCATCGACTGCTCTATAGGCCTATTTCTAATTTTCCCTATAGTTTCACCGATAAGATAACAAAAGAAATGTATTCTGGAAGGGAAGATTTTTTTAAAAGTTAATCCTTGTAGGACACCACTTTCCTATGAGTGTGCATGGCCAAAACAAATGTTTTAAACAAGTTTTTCCTGATTTTGTTTTAAATTTTTTTGGCATTGTTATGTGTTTGTCTCATCTATTCTTTCTTTGTGTACACATTGTCCCCCAGATTCTATATATGGCACCCAAATTTGGGCATGTACCCGAAATGCATGCACAAATTAACAGAATAACAAGCTCATAATCATTAATAACTGGGTGCTAACAACCAATTATTGGTTGACACCCATTAGAATCACATGCACCTGACTGCGTGCAATTCTAGAAGGTAGCATGCCTAACACCGATAGTGTGAAACTCACAAGAGGGTGTAGCCAAAGGAGGGGCATGATTATGTCAGGAGCATTCAAAAACGTTGTGGGTGTAGTTACAGAATAGTGGGTCAGTGCACCCAACTTGGGAAATAGCATTTGCCCTGGGTTTCAGCAGGCGTAGATCTGGTGCCCAAAGTTAGGTACGGGAATCAGGGCTAAGCACTATTCTATAAAGGGTGTGTGCCCTTTATTGAATTGCACATTGGGCCTTATTCTATAAAGGTTATGCTACTAAATTTATGCTCCTAAATTTACACTCCTAAATTATGAGAGTCATCTATGCTCCTAAATTTATGCTCCTAATTTAGGGCCTATTACGCTCATAGATTTAGCACACATTCAGGAGCATAAATTACGCTCCTAAATATAGGAGCATAAATTTAGGAGCATAAAATAAGGCCCTTAGCACTGATCTTTTCCGGCACCCAATTTAGAGCACGATTTATAGAATCCGGCCATATAAGGGTAATTCTAGAATAGTGTACCTATATTTAAGCATCTATTCTATAAAGTAGGTGCCTAATTTCCTTAACAGAATAGTAGCTTGACAGGGTATGTACATATGTATGCTCTTTGGCATGAGCGCTTATGCCATCCATAGAGCTGGTGTAAATGCTTGTGTGTGATACTCATGTAACTTAACACGAGGAAGGACATTATCGAAGCTAGAGGAATGGTCTGGAATTTGGCAGCTTAGATTTAATGCTAAAAAATGCAGGGTCATGAATTTGAGCTGCAAAAACCTGTGGGAATGATACAGTTTAGGGAGTGAAGAACTTTTGTGCACGAAAGAGGAGCAGGACTTGAGTGTGATCATATGTGATGACCTTAAGGTGGCCAAACAGAAAAGGTGACAGCGAAAGCTAGAAGGATGCTTAGGTGCATAGGGAGAGGAAAAAGGAGGTGATGATGCCCCTGTATAAGACTCTGGTGATACCTTATTTAGAATATTGTGTACAATTTTGGAGACTGCACCTTCAAAAAGATATAAACAGGATGGATCTGGTCCAGAGGGCAGCTACTAAAATGGTCAGTGATCTCAATCATAAAGCATACGGGGACAGACTTAAAGATCGCAATCTGTATTCTCTGGAAGAAAAGTGGGAGAGGGGAGATATGATAGAGACATTAAGTGTCATTGAAAAGAAGCTCTGGAATGAGAGGACATAAGATGAAGGTAAAAGGGGATAGACTCTGAAATAACTTGAGGAAATTCTTCAAGGAAAGGGTGGTGAATTCATGGGATAGGTTCTCGGTGGAATTGGTGGAGACAAAAACAGTGTCTGAATTCAAGAGAGCTTGGGACAAGTACTTAGGATCTGTAAGGGAGTGATAGGGAGAATAAATGAAATAGATAGACAGAGTGGATAGGCCATATGGTCTTTATCTGCCTATATTATTCTATGTTTATATGATTAAAGTAGTCTGCAAGTTTTCACCCTAATTCTATGTATGGCACTCAAAATTTGCGCACACAATTTAATTGATAAAGAAGCCAATTAGTGCCAATTGTGTGCTAATAATCAATTATTGGCATTAATTAAATTCTTGCGCATATCTTTAGGTGCCAGGATCCATGCGTAAGATTAAAAAAGGGGGAGCGGTCATGGGCGGATCAGGAGCGTTCCCAGAATTTGCACACATTGTTACAAAATAAGAGAGATCTGCACCTAATTTAGGTGCACGAATTTACACCAGGTTTCAGTTGGTGTAAGTCCTCATGCCCAAAATTGAGCGCACATCCCCGCACCAAATGCTATTCTATAAACGGTGCCCAATTCTGAGTACCGTTTACAGAATAGTGCTTAGCTCTAATTTTTATCAGTGCTGATTTTTTGGCACCATATGCAGACTTTAGTCCTATGTGTGTGACTGTGTGCGCCGCTCATTCTCTGTCTAGATGCCGTCCATGTGTACACCCAGTGCCGCCGAAAGACTGGGCCGGTGGCAGACTTTCGACGACGGAGGGCGGGTGGGACTGTGGCGCCGGGCCTCCCTTGGAGGCCCAGGCCCGGGGAATTTTCTCCCCCCTCTCGGCAGCTATGTGTACACCCACCTATAAGCTGCATGCTCTCAAACAGGGAAAGGGATGGGGTTTGATGTACCAACTTTCTGTGGTTACAATCAAAGTGATTCACATATTATATACAGGTACTTTGGGAGAATGGAAGGTTAAGGGGCCCTTTTACTAAGTCACGTAAGCATCTGTGCTTGCCCAATGTGCGCCAAAATGGAATTACCACCCGGCTACCGGGTGGCTCTTGCAATAATTTCATTTTTGGCATGCATCCGATATGTGCAGCTGAAAAATATTTGTTATTTTTGGACTAACGCAAAGTGCCATTTTATGCGCTTAGGTCATTACCGCCTGGTTACCGCATGAGTCTTTACCACTAGGTCAATGGCTGCCGGTAAGTTCTCAGACCCAAAATGGATGCGCAGCAATTTAGATTTTGCTGCATGTCCATTTTTGGCAAAAAATTTTAATAGGGTTTTTTTACAGGCGCGCTGAAAAAATGGATCAATGTGCGCTCAAAACCCATGCCTACACTACTGCAAGCCATTTTTCAGTGTGCCTTTGTAAAAGGACCCCTAAGTGACTTGCCCAGAGTCACAAGGCAATACAGAAGAGAGCTTAGGTGGCATATTGGCATATAAATGCAGAAATGCTATTATTCTAAACATTTGCACATAAAATTACTGCATAAATATTACCACCTTCTTCTTAGGATTATATCATGTGTGTGCTCAAGAATATTAGCCCTCAGATTCTATAAAGGTTGCTCAAATTTGGGTGTCTAAAATTGGGTGTAAACCCCAGATCAGCACCCATAATAATTAATAGGCTCCAATGATTTAATTATTGGAACTAACAAGCACTTAATTGACACTAATTGTGATTTGGGCACTGATCTGGCTGTAAGCTGTTCTGTACAATAGGTGCCTAAATGGGATCGCACACAACTCAAAAGGGGCGT
This sequence comes from Microcaecilia unicolor, assembly GCF_901765095.1. Classification (NCBI taxonomy): domain Eukaryota; kingdom Metazoa; phylum Chordata; class Amphibia; order Gymnophiona; family Siphonopidae; genus Microcaecilia; species Microcaecilia unicolor. Next base: position 273,651,522 of record NC_044036.1, on the reverse strand, counting down.
GGCTACAGATAGGGGCATGAGCGGGTCAGGGGCATTCACAAAAGACACACAATGTTACAGAATAGCGGGGATCCGTGCCCAATTTGCATGCCAGGTTTTACACCAGAGTTCAGCTGGCATAAGTCCTTGCACCCAAAATTGATGGCCCCTTTTACTAAGCCGCGTAGGCGCCTATGCATGCCAAACTGGAGTTATTGCCCGGTTACCACATGGCCTTTGTGGTAATTTCAATTTTGGCATGCGTTTGAAAAATATTTTTTATTTTCAGGCATGTGTAGTGGACGTGCACGAAGTGACATCTGATGCGTTTAGGTCATTACTGCCCAAATTCTTTACCACTAGGTCTATGGCTGGCGGTAAGGTCTGAGGCCCAAAATGGATGCGCGGCAATTTTGATTTTGCCGCACATCTATTTTCAAGGAAAAAAAAAAGAGGCCTTTTTTACAGGTGGGCTGAAAAATGATTCTGCGCGTGCCCAAAACCCGTGCCTACACTACCGCAAGCCATTTTTCAGCGCACCTTTGTAAAAGGCCCTTTAAGTGCTAAATGTGGAACCCAAATCTGAGCGCCAAATTTATAACCCATTTGAGCCTGCAAATGGGTGGGAAAATGTGGGATACAAATGCAGCAAATAAATAAATAAATAAATAATACTATTTTATAAAGAGTGCTCATCCTGAAGAGCCCTTTATAGAGTAGCATTGAATGCCAAATTTTATCAGCGCCAAATTTTCAGTACCATTTATAGAATATTAGTTTGTAACATGTGAGCAAGTTATCTGTGCGCACTTTACATTTTTATGTCAAACCAACTAATCTCCCACAGGTAATAGCTGTACCACAAACCTCAGCAGTGTCACTCAATAATTCATGTCTTAATTCAGCAAGAATTATACACCCACCTTTTCATCAGTGTATGCTAGTGATTTTCTAATATCAAAATGTTAAATATTTAAATCTTTTTCCTTTTAGGATTTATATCCAAATTATTTCAACTTTAATCCATTCTTATAGTTTTAATAGTTGCTTAAATTGCAATACTCATCTCAAAGATTTATTTCAGCCAGGGTTTTGAAGCCGGGAAGATGTGTGGATTGATCATTGGTGGCGTCATTCTAAGCAGGGGGTATGCCTTGATACAGCTGGAAAGCGAAACATAGTCTATGTCGGACAAAAAAAAACTCCGGCTGAAATACATCTGTGAGAATTGCAATTTAAGCATCTATTAAAACTATAAAAATGGATTAAAGTTGAAATAATTTGGATATAAATCCTAAAAGGAAAAAGATTTAAATATTTAAAATTTTGATATTAGTGAATCACTACCATACACCGATGAAGAAGTGGGTGTATAATTCTTGCTGAATTAAGACATGAATCAGAGACTGCCACCGCTGAGGTTTGTGGTACAGTTATTATCTATGGGAGATCAGTTGGTTTGACATTTTGAGAGAGCTCCATAAAAGAATTTAGTGCCTCTGGGAGGCACTTTTCATTTTTAGACATCTAGAACCTACTCTGTACACAATCCAGAACTTCACTGGTGGTCACACATTTCTCTTGGTATGACTTTGTAATCAGTACAACAGTAGTGATCATACTGGAAGCAATTTTCAGACTGTCCACATTGGAAGAAACGGTGATAATCAAGAGAGAATAGATGATCTGCAAATATCAAGCAAGTGCATGAACAGCAGATCACACTTAAGTAGGATAAAAATCTTTTAATCTCAAAAGGGAGTCTCACATAAAAATCACCCAATGTGGTCACATTTCACCCACTACTGGGCTGCGTCAGGGGTTCTACTGGTAATACAATAAAATAAACTAATAACAAATAATATCTTTAAAACATACATAATACAAAAGGACAACATAAACAATTTAAATAGAAACCATACAAGTCTCTTGGAGATAATTCAAATATCTAAATAAGCTACAACATGTTCAGAAAGAGATTCAATCAGTAAACATAGCACTGAATAAAATAGTTGCACCAGATTGTATAATTCCTTTATCTCTTATTTGTCATGTTTGTCTCTCCTAATTAGACTGTAAGTTCTGTCCAGCAGGGACTGTCTCTTCATGTTCAAGTGTACAGCGCTGTGTACGTCTAGTAGCGCTCTCGAAATGATAAGTAGTAGTAGTAGTAATTTAAGAAAACTCACCCAACATACAGATGGCAGTATCTAGACTTGTATGTGAGACTCCCTGTTAAGAATAAAAGATTTCATCCTACTGAAGTGTGACCTGCTGTTCTTGCACCCCTACATTGGAACAAAGACTGTACGTATATTTTACCTGCCGGCTTTGCATTATGTCTCCATATATTTTCACTCTGAAAATGATCACACATCCAAAGCATGCAACTTGGAGAAGAGATGGCTGAGGGGAGATATCATTGAGGTCTATAAAATAAAGAGTGGAATGGAATCGATAGACGTGAATCATGTGTTTACTCTTTCCAAGAATACTAGGACTAGGGGGCATGTGATGAAGCTACAAAGTAGTAAATTTAATACAAATTGGAGAAAATGTTTCTTCACTAAACATGTAATTAAACTCTGGAATTCATTGCCAAAGAATGTGGTAAAGGCGGTTAGCTTAGCAGGGCTTAAAAAGAGTCTGGATGGCTTCCTAAAGGAAAAGTCCATAGACCATTATTAAATTGATTTGGGGAAAATCCACTGCTTATTTCTGGGATAAGCAGCATAAAATGTATTGAACTTGTTTTGGGGGATCTTGCCAAGTATTTGTGACCTGAATTGGCCACTGTTGGACAGGATGCTGGGCTTGATGGAACTTTGGTCTTTCCCAGTGTGGCATGTACTTATGAACTGCTATTTTTACAATAGTGTTTTGCTGAAAACGCATGAACAAAGATTTGAAAATGGAATCTGTGCAAGCACTTTTCCTACCTCTCCCACCTGGGAATGCATGCTCTAAATGCAGCTAGAGGCACTCACATTGTAGAACAACATGCAAACCTTTTTGTCACATTGAGAGAGGGTTTTTTTTCAGTCAATTAAGTAAAAATAGGTGTTAAGATTCTTGGCTATTGAACTGTGCCAGTTTCCATGATAACTGAGTAAATTGATGGAAGTCAATGGTCTTCCATTTTGGAAGTGGAATATGGCAGGGGTTCTCAACCCAGTCCTCAGTACACACCCAACCAGTCAGGTTTTCAGGATACCCACAATGAATATTCATGAATACGTTTGCATACAATGTAGGCAGTGCATGCAAACTTATCTCATGCATATTCATTATGGATATCCTGAAAACCTGACTGGCTAGGTGTGTCCTGAGGACTAGGTTGGAAACCCCTGGAATATGGGTTTCAGATATATATTCCCCAAAATATTTTGGAGAAAATTGAACAAAATAATTAACACTTACCTCTGGTAGAAATCAACTTTTGGTAGTCTTAAAATCGCACTACCTCTGGAAATTCTTCATGCGCATTGCGCACAAAAATATATTTGTGAATTGTTTCTGTCTCATTGGGACTCATGGAATACCAATACCTCACTGTTTTCTGTTCTTTGGAACACGATACAGATACAGATAGTTAACTTATAGCCCGCCAATGCCATTCATATAGTTCACAGCAGGTTACAATAAGAAAACTAGAACACAAAATGTCTAGGATGCAGAATTTAAAAAATAAAAATAAAAGCCTACAGCAGTGCACTTAATCAATTCTTTGCTACATACTTCTCAAAGAATAATGTCTTTAAACCCTTCTTAAACATGCCATAACTAGTCAAGAATCTCAAATCAGCTGGTAAAAAGCTCCAGAATTTTGCGGCTTGATATGCAAATAGACGTGTAAAGAGCTTTTTAGACATAATTTCCAGTGAACTTGAGAAACAGAAGAGAAAAAAAACTTCATAAATTTGTGCACCTTACTAAAAAGTTATTTATTTACTGCAAACAGTATTTCTTTATAAAAATAAACACTTCCAAAAGGAATTTCTACAGGAAAACTTGAAAAGAACTGTCTTTCTCAATAACCAGAAAAGAAAGATATGTTATGCAATATTAACAGCTCAAAGTTTTTCTGAAAATATAGTTTTCAGTTTATAATAAAATATGTTGCTTTATAATTTGGTTATTTGGTTTGCATTTATCTTAAGCAAAGTGCCTGACAAAGAACCAAGAGCTAATGTGATAAAAACCATTTATAATGTCTCTATGTTCAAGGCCCTTATTCCTAACTAGTTATGACAAGGTAATAACACTGTTGCGTGCATACGCCTGACTTTAAATTGGTTACTTAAAGCCATGATGGATGAGAGACGAGGTAACCTAATTTTTGAAAAGCGGCTCTTGATTTCTGATCTCATTTTTGCAGATAATGAATTATATCTCATTAGTGGATCCCAGATCTAATTAAGAGGTTGAAATTTTGACCCAGAGTGTGCTTTGTCTATGCACTACACTTTGTGCTGGTTTGGAACCCAGAAGTTTTCGAGGACAACTCAGAAGTGAAAAATGCATTACACAAAAACGGATTCAGTTTTTCAAAACACACACAGTTTGCTGCATCTCTTTAGGTTCACTTTTAATTAAACACATAAACAGATGTAGACTACCCATTGGGAACATGAATTCTCCATTATCATTTGGTCTATTTAACATTGTTTTCCTGTATAAATAGGCCATGATTTTTGTTTTTGGAAGAAATTCAAATCATGAGTGAAACAGGGACAACACAATTAGTTTATAGTCATTCCCAAAAAATTATTTCTAGGCAACAAGGCAAGACAGCACGTGTTTCTATAGTTCTACAACCATAAATAAATCAAGGCATGATTTTAGCATTCCAGAGTCAGAAACACTGCAAATGTTACATTTGGAATCAGTGTGTTAATTCGGTCCCTGCATTTCCCTATTCACACTTGCTTTCCTTTAGAGATTGTGGCAATCCTTTACTGGACATTCTTTTGCCTATATGTGTTCCTTCTTCCTTGGACATACATTATTCCATGTTTGAAGGAACAGACACAGTTAGAACTTCCTGGTGGATTATTGCTCACTTGAAGAAATAAAACAAAAATCTGTGATTAGAGTAATATCACTGAAGAGAATGTGCAGGGGTTCTCACCTCAGTCCTTGGGATACAGCCAGTCAAATTTTCAGGATTCTAACAATGAATATGCATGAGATAGATTTACATATAATGGCAGCAGTGTAGGCAAATTTATCTCATGCATGTTCATTGTGGGTATGCTGAAAATCTGACTGGTTAGGTGTTTTCCGAGGATTGGGTTAAGAACCCCTGGTCTAAAGGTATGAATGGATATTGGCATTAGGTCTTTTCTTGAGGGCATAGGGAGAAGTGACCCACTTCTTTCTACTTCTACTATGAAACATTTACATAGCACTACAAAAAAGATCCACAAAAGAGAGAGGACATTCTCTACTGGAGCTTATAATCTAGTCAAGACAAACAGAGGTGACAACCATTTGAGGAGAACAGAGCAAAAGATTTACATTCTCAAACATAGGTTAATGGGTGCAATTCAGTTGAAGACAGGGATCATATTATCTAATTGGGTTCAGATGTAAGAATGCAATCTTTATCCATCAAAATAACATGAAACGGGGTGGTTGAGAAAGGGGTGGAGCGGGAGAGCTCACAAGCAGCACGATTTAGATGCTTCCTACATAGACAGTAAGGAAGTTCTTAGATTTTTGCTCTTTTTCTCTCTGTCTACTACAAAACACCTTCTGCCCTAGTGTAACAGCTGCCTTCTACCAGAACATGTAACATACCTAAGAATGTCACCTCTTCCACCCAGCTTAGTGCAGTGGCCTGAGAACAAAGGGAACTGGGTTTGATTCCTACTACAGCTCCTAGTGACTCTGGGCAAGTCACTTAACCTTCCATTGCCCCAGGTACAAAATAAGTACCAGTAAACCACTTTGTAACCACAAAAAGGCAGTATATCAAATCCCTTTCCCTCTGCCTATATCTAATCTAACAAAAAGCACTAACCTTACCCAAGGCATTATCCTTAGGCAATAGATTACTCCACTTCCATCAGTGACCTAAGGACACTGCCTGCCATGTTTCTAACTAAATAGCCTACTCACCAGACAATTCACAAAATGCCACCCTTGATAACATCTGTGCTGCTCCTGTCTTAGCCCCTGCCATATTACTAGCCAGGGACCCCAAGGGGTTGACAAGATGCTGGCCATGCCAAACAGAATAAGGTCAGAAAATCTCAGATCCTATTTCTGCCACCAACCCAGTGACAATCATAAGATCCAAACCAAAGTTGAAAGCAAAAATACAAACCTGTTGGCTTGTGTGTTGTCCAGCTGTGACAAAATTGGTGCTAAACCCCACAAACTCCATGTCCAGGAGGGTGCCTCAACAACAGAGAGCCAAAAAACTGCACCTCAACCACTGGCATTACCAATTACTCCTAACCCAATAGGTATTCCTTTCCCCTCCTCCCTTCCAGTTTGCTCCTAACCACCAACCACAATTACCTCAACCGATAACAGTTAAAATTAAACTTCAACAATTCCTCCCATCCTTCTAATTTTCAACAAACCCCTAGCCTTGCAAGCTGTTATCTCTCGCCCTCCCCAGTTCCAACCCAGATGATCATTTATACTGATCCATTCCAGTCCCATTATCCTTGTCTCTTCCATTCTAGAACCTGCAAACCTGAAAAATGATACGATGTTAACAAACCATAAGTGCATCGGGTAACTAAGTATCTACGGAAATAGATAGGCAAATAATTTGGTAAACCTAGAAGCAGTTTACAGAAGGACTTTCCAAATCTATCTTTGTGATCTCACAGTCACTTGGGGTTTCTGTCAATTATGACCTTTAAGGATTGCAGATTAAAGTTGCCAACTACTCACTTCAGATCAGCAGGTTTCTGCGGTCCTGGTTTTATCTAATATCATGCAGAAGTTTGTAGATCTGATTTCACTACCGCAGCCCATGAAAAAACAAGACTGCAAGTTCACACCTGAGTGAAGTAGAACCATGACTGGCTAGGACATCATGTCCTAAGTCACTTGTCAACCTTATCCCAGACAGAAAGTTCTGATTTTAAAATTAGGTGACATATGCAAGTTAGTAAGTATATTTTAGATCGATTCTGTGTATGTATGTGGGGGGGGGGGGGGCATACGTGTGTGTGTGTATGTATGAATGATGTGCGCATGTGTGTATATCTATGTGAAGTGTCTGTGTGTGAGATAACTGAAAAAACAGACCTTTTTACGTGTATTGAGTCCCAACATTGATTAGCCCAGCACCCTCTCATTTATGTGGATACTGGGGCATATTTCTGGCATTTTTTGTTAGTTTGTTTTTTTAATGTTTAAATCACTCTGCAATTATCCTATGTACTCCCAGTTGTATTCTCCGCTCTCTGCATGATTATCCACTGTTCTACCAGCTGTATCATGTGCTTGACTGGAGTTCACAAAGCAAAATGCTTTCTTCTTTACAGCGCCTTTTCTATGAAATATGTTTCCCTTCTCCCTTAGAGCAGAACTCTCTAAACTGACAATTTAGGACAGTCCACAAACCTGTATTTTTTTTGCCCTCTGCTTTCCCCAGGTAGTGGATGCTACTGGCTGAGGCAGGATGGTTGTGCATGGCCTGCACAATCCTCAAAGCCCTATGCTAATATTTTCCTCTATTTCTTTCTGTTTTCCTGACAATGTTAATAGAGTTCTTTTCTGATTCTAATTATTTGGAACGTAAACTGCTCTGAAATTTGCTTTGAAGGGTGGTATAGCAAATAGAAATAAACAACCAAATTCCTTTTACACAATTGTTATATGAACAAGGATTTGGATAATCCACTGTAATCTAGTTTCTCTTAAAGCTGTAGTATCTGTTACGTTCTTCAGCACTAGACTGCAGAAGTAGCTTTATAGTTAGAGAAGCAGCTAATGAACCAAGGAAATCAGGATTCAAATCCTGCTTCTCACATTGACACTTTATAGAATTGCCTTGAAAGTGTAACATTTCCTTGCCATTTATGCACGCAACTCATTAGAATAATGACATATATATGCATATGTGTGCACATATATATGTAAATGGAAAAGTTCCACTGAAGTCCTATTCTATTATTACATGTGTATCTTACATAGCACATATTTTACAGGTGGATGTACATATAGGCAGAGTCTGGGCGGGACACATACTTTCACTAGCACTATGGCCAGTGTTCCCTCTAAGCTGAGTGGGAGTCCAACTGCATTGCTGCCAGTAGGAGGTGGTGCTTCAATATTGTGTTTTCAATCACTAGAGACAGGCAGGTTCCCTGGAATCCTGCAAAGCTTGCCTATCCCTCACTATTGAAATTGTGATAGTGAAACAGCACCCCCCACTGGCAGGATTGAAGTTGGAGGACTCCCGCATAGCTTAGAGGGCACAGTGACTATGGCTGGCTTAAGCGCTTATCCTCCATTGCCTCAGGTACAGCTCAGATTGTAAGTCTATTTGGGCATAGAAATAGCTCATTTTCCTGACAGTAACTGGTCTTCTGCTCGGATCTCGAAAATGCAAACAATGCATCTAATTCAAATCAACTTGTCCTATGTCTTGGGCCTTCTACTGTCTATTTTTGTCCTGCATTAAGGTCACCTCTTTAAGGGGCCTTTTTATAGAGCAGCAGGAAGCCCAACACGGGCTTACCGCTCGCTCTTCCAGGACTACCGCCAGCCCAATGTGGCGCCGGTGGTAGTCCCGCCCCGAGCATGCGCCATTTCCGGGGGAAAAAGAAACCCCCCAGAAATGGCTTGCGTGGCGATAACCTGGCAGTAATCAGGCATTTACTGCCGAGTTAGTGTGGAAGCCTTTATCACCACCTCAATGGAGGGCAGTAAGGATACCCTGCTGCATGGCCATGCAGTAAGCCTTTTCTCACCACATGGCCATTTTTTTGGTGGGCTTTTACCGACTGTGGAAAAAAGGCCCCTGTTGCTACTGCAGGGCACTTTTTCCTGCAGCTTAGTAAAAGGACTCCTAAATGCTTTATTGTCTACATTTTGTTGTGCTTTTCTGCACATGTGGGAAGGGCTTATATGGTGAATCACCCTATCCATTTGGTTGCTCATCCAGCGCCAGGATAACTTTTGTTCAACTGGACCAATAGGGTAAAGGGTCATGCATTTAATTTACTGCCTTTCTGTGGTACAGCCAAAGTGGTTTATATATATTGCAGAGGGGTGGTCCCTGAAAATAGTAGCAGAGCTGGTGTTATCTACGGCAGAGGGGGATAGTCCTTGAGACAGCCCGAGGGCGGGCGAAACATGCGTGTCACGCTTGTAGCCCCCTAAGCCAGATAAAAAAAGATGAGTATTCAGTCTCAGACTTAAGTTTAAAGCAAAATGATGTCTGATGCTCACATCAATATATATTAAGAGAGGGTAATTGGGTGAGCCAATGAAGAGGTGGGTGCTAGATACATTGCTTCTCATAGGCATTAGCAATGAGCACCGCTGAGGTTCCCATTAAATGAACAAAAGGACCAAGTGAAAAAGTTAAGAAAGATTGGTGGTTTAACATAAGTGTGGGATTTGGAGCAGTTTGAAAGAAGTTGAATTTGGATACGTAGGCTCCGTTAAACATCATTGTTTAAAAATTTGGCCAAAGTGACAAGTTTATATTTATATATATTATATGCACTTACTTTTCCTGTCCCTATTAGACTCACAATCTAAGCTTTTGTACCCTGCAGTTACAGGTCTATACTTTTGCTTATGGTCCAAACATCACTGATATGCTTAAACATCTCATTCTCATGGTCTGCTCTTTGATTATTTCTGCTAGCACAATGCTTCCCACCTTGAGTTCTGATTAGGATCAGCACTCCAATTCATTACATCCAAAATGATGGGTCTGGCTATATAGCAGTTGATTTCCACAACTGTAAAGATAAATATCACCTCAGGAATGAATCAAGACAATCAAATGGATCTCAATACTTAAAAGACAAACATACCCATATTATTTTCTAAAAAATAAAAATAAAAAAGTAAATCGCATCTACTATTACTGCAGCTTTGGAAAAAGCCAGCTTCTTTTATTTATTTTGTTTGGGGGGGGGGGGGGGGTATTTACTTGTGTTTTGTTTTTTAACTAGGTACAAATTTGTATGATTTCAGGTGGATAATATAAAATAATTAATACTGTTCTTGTGATGCTTTTGTTGCCAGTGACTATTTATATAGGGATTTTGACCAAAACTATCTACAATGAAATGTGAAACAAAACAATAATTGAAGAAACACTGGGCATAATACAAAACAATGAACAGAAGGAAGAAAAGAAAGTGTCTGGAAAAACAAATGGCCCTTCTGATCCTTTGACAATTTGTTTGCTTTTCCTACTTACAATGAAATGTCAAACTCCTGTGCAGCTTGCCTATGATGGCACTGGCAGGAAGGCAAGAATACAGCAGGGGTCCTTTTTGCATTATTTTAAAAATATGTCCTGTTCCAATATTTATCTGTGTAACTGTTATAATACACCATGGTATAAATTGTACATGACTGCTGAATCGGTTCTGAAATGGGGGCAAGGCAGAGCTATATGATGAGTAAATCCCATTTCTCTCAGCTGTTTTCCTGATCAGTGGCAGGAGGAGAGAAATCCCACAGACCTCATCATAAAATAAATGCAATTTGCCAGCAGTGTTCTACTTTTAGCATTGTTGCTGCAGCAGCTCTGCTTCTTATTATGCTATTTTTTGACTAGGGTGCAACATCTGGAATTCTGAACCTGTAAAACATGAGGCTACAGTATTGGGGCTCATGGCCAAAGCAGGTGGATTAAACCTCCTGTTAAGGACAAAAATAAGCAGCAACTGATACACTGATATTCTGAGGGATGGAGTTCTTTCCTCTTGCATTGGCCCTTTAAGAAAAAATCCAATCAAAGCAGAACTATTTTTACTCACCAAGGGCCCAATTCTATACAGTGGGGGAAATAAGTATTTGATCCCTTGCTGATTTTGTAAGTTTGCCCACTGACAAAGACATGAGCAGCCCATAATTGAAGGGTAGGTTATTGGTAACAGTGAGAGATAGCACATCACAAATTAAATCCGGAAAATCACATTGTGGAAAGTATATGAATTTATTTGCATTCTGCAGAGGGAAATAAGTATTTGATCCCCCACCAACCAGTAAGAGATCTGGCCCCTACAGACCAGGTAGATGCTCCAAATCAACTCGTTACCTGCATGACAGACAGCTGTCGGCAATGGTCACCTGTATGAAAGACACCTGTCCACAGACTCAGTGAATCAGTCAGACTCTAACCTCTACAAAATGGCCAAGAGCAAGGAGCTGTCTAAGGATGTCAGTGACAAGATCATACACCTGCACAAGGCTGGAATGGGCTACAAAACCATCAGTAAGACGCTGAGCGAGAAGGAGACAACTGTTGGTGCCATAGTAAGAAAATGGAAGAAGTACAAAATGACTGTCAATCGACAAAGATCTGGGGCTCCACGCAAAATCTCACCTCGTGGGGTATCCTTGATCATGAGGAAGGTTAGAAATCAGCCTACAACTACAAGGGGGGAACTTGTCAATGATCTCAAGGCAGCTGGGACCACTGTCACCACGAAAACCATTGGTAACACATTACGACATAACGGATTGCAATCCTGCAGTGCCCGCAAGGTCCCCCTGCTCCGGAAGGCACATGTGACGGCCCGTCTGAAGTTTGCCAGTGAACACCTGGATGATGCCGAGAGTGATTGGGAGAAGGTGCTGTGGTCAGATGAGACAAAAATTGAGCTCTTTGGCATGAACTCAACTCGCCGTGTTTGGAGGAAGAGAAATGCTGCCTATGACCCAAAGAACACCGTCCCCACTGTCAAGCATGGAGGTGGAAATGTTATGTTTTGGGGGTGTTTCTCTGCTAAGGGCACAGGACTACTTCACCGCATCAATGGGAGAATGGATGGGGCCATGTACCGTACAATTCTGAGTGACAACCTCCTTCCCTCCGCCAGGGCCTTAAAAATGGGTCGTGGCTGGGTCTTCCAGCACGACAATGACCCAAAACATACAGCCAAGGCAACAAAGGAGTGGCTCAGGAAGAAGCACATTAGGGTCATGGAGTGGCCTAGCCAGTCACCAGACCTTAATCCCATTGAAAACTTATGGAGGGAGCTGAAGCTGCGAGTTGCCAAGCGACAGCCCAGAACTCTTAATGATTTAGAGATGATCTGCAAAGAGGAGTGGACCAAAATTCCTCCTGACATGTGTGCAAACCTCATCATCAACTACAGAAGACGTCTGACCGCTGTGCTTGCCAACAAGGGTTTTGCCACCAAGTATTAGGTCTTGTTTGCCAGAGGGATTAAATACTTATTTCCCTCTGCAGAATGCAAATAAATTCATATACTTTCCACAATGTGATTTTCCGGATTTAATTTGTGATGTGCTATCTCTCTCTGTTACCAATAACCTACCCTTCAATTATGGGCTGCTCATGTCTTTGTCAGTGGGCAAACTTACAAAATCAGCAAGGGATCAAATACTTATTTCCCCCACTGTATATGGTGCCTAAAATTAATGCACGTTAGGCTATTACGCCTAAACGTATCCTAAATACCATGCATAAATGTACACATGGTATTTACAGTACGCTTAGGTGTAGTTCATGCGACTAAATCTATGCACGTCCAGTTACATCAACGAAAAGCTGGTGTAAATCCCTGCATATAAATTTACGCACACTAGCCCATATTTTATAACAACGCATGTAGATTTTGGAATGCCCATGAAATACCCATTTCCATGCCCATTATTGCCTGCACGTGTTACAATTTAGGCTCAGTATATTACAGAATACGCTTAGCAATGTATACTCGTAAATTCTAATTTTTGCCAATTAGTGCTCGTTATTGTTTGTTATTAACAACACTTAACAGTTTGTTAAAACAATCTATGCACACAGTTATAGAATACACCTAGATTTACACGCGGAATCGTGCAGAACTCTAGGCCTGCTATATAGAATCCGGGAGCATGTGCTGCCATCAACGGGGCCCTTTTACTAAACCGCGATAAAATTTGCAGTAACTGGGGCTTAATGAGGGATTTTACTGTGCAGTAGCTGCAAATTTTAGGCAGCAACTTTTACGGCCTTTCCTACCATTTTTCATTGCAGGTCATGCATTAATATTCCCTTTAGAACACGGTGCCTGCATTCAGTTAATGCGAGACCACTTACCACCTCATATTTAGGAGGCAGTTAGGGGTCCTTTTACTAAGGTGCGCTGAAAATGGCCTGCGGTAGTGTAGGTGCATGTTTCAGATGCGCAAGGGTCCATTTTTCAGTGCACCTGTAAACATGTTTTCTTTTATTTTGACCGAAAATGGACGTGCAACATGAAAATTGACGCACAACAATTTTAGGTCTGAGACCTTACCGCAAGTCATAAGTACTAACTACAAATCATTTCTATAGCGCTACCAGTCGTACGCGGCGCTTCACAATTTAACATGAATAAAATTGCCATACTGGGAAAGACCAAAGGTCCATCAAGCCCAGCATCCTGTTTCCAACAGTGGCCAAACCAGATCACAAATACCTGGCAAGATCCCAAAAAAGTACAAAACATTTTATACTGCTTATCCCAGAAATAGTGGACTTAGCAGTAAGGTCTCATGTGTTAACCAGGCGGTATTGGTCTATGTGCGTGAAATGCCTTTTACCGCCCAGTAGCGCTGCACGCCAGAAAAAAAAATATTTTCTGGTGTGCATAGGGGACACACATCAAAAATGAAATTACCACCTGGGCCACGTGGTAGCCAGACGGCAACTCAGAATTGGCAAAACGTTGGGTGCACGTAGGTGCTTACACGGCTTATTAAAAGGGGCCCTAAGTGGTATGGCATTGACAGTGTGTCAGCCAGATATAGCCTGATATTGAGACAATGGGAGGCAGCCCACAAAAATGCCACAATCGGCACTTACCACAGATATTTATTCATTACCAGGCCATTTCTGGTGACTGAGGGGTTTGGGGGATTTTTTTGGCCAGCTCATACTTAACCGGCTAAGGTCTTCTTTTACAAAGCCGTGCTAGCAATTCCCACATGGAAAATGAGAGGAAGTCCATAGGAATTAAATGGGCTTCCTCTCATTTGCCGCACTGAGGATCGGTAGCTCAGCTTTGTAAAAGAGGTCCTAAGTAAATATTCAGCACTGGCTGCTTAGGTTTATAGTGGCCAAAGACAGAACTGCTATTTAGTCAGTCCAATTTGGCTGCTAAACTTAGTTTGCCAGCGCTTGAAAAATTCACAGTAAAGCTGGTTAGCCACTATCCCCCAGATTCTATATAGTGTGCTTAGATTTAGGTGCCAAAATCGGTGCAGATTCTATAACACAGAGCACGTAATTTAAGTGGCTTAACAAGCTAATGAGAACAAGCAATAAAGGGCACTAGTTGGCACTGATTAGAATTTAGGCACACAACTCGCTAAGCATATTCTGTAATGATGCGCTCTGAACTTCTAACATGCGCAGACAAAAGGGGGCATGGTTACGGGGTGGGGAAATGGATGTTTCGAGGGAGTTCCAAAATTTAGGCACCTAGTTATAGAATATGGCCCAGTGCGCCTAAATCTATGCACTGGGATTTACGTCATGTTTTAGTTAGAGTACATGGTTGTGCGCATATTTAGGCGCTGAAATATCAGCTAAACATATTCTCTAATTGGTGCTTGAATCTAGGTGCCGAATATAGATTACACTTAGCTGGCACCAATTTCAGCGCCAATATTTTAAGTGCCATATATAGAATCTCCTCCTATGTGCTAACCGCGAATATTCAGCTAAATGCTATTTAACTGTCCAGGAGCCATTCCTGGCCAGCTAAATAGTGCTGAATATTGGCCATATAAGAACGTAAGTGTTGCCATACTAGGTCAGACCAAAGGTCCATCAAGCCCAGCATTCTGTTTCCAACATTAGCCAATCCAGGTCACAAGTATCTGGCAAGATCCCAGAATAGTAAAACAGATTTTATGCTGTTTATCCTAGAAATAAGCAGTGGATTTTCCCAACTCTATCTTAATAATGACAGAATGTGCTATCTGGATAAAGCCATTCCACGCCCCCTGACAAACAAGTAAGGTGCAGTTTAACATGAGGTAACATGCAAACTATCGCAAAACCCATAAACATGGTCATGTAGTATCCTGTTTCCCTCTATTAACCATGCATTTTACTAAAAGGGGCCCAAAATTTGTAACCTATCATGTTTAAAAAAAAAAAACCACAAATCTGAAAGAAACTTCAGTTTTGGTGGAGATGCTCCTTTGAGCCTTAGAGGGTGTTTCCAGCAAGAATTCTGCTAAAGTAATTAATTCAGAAACCATCTGCAACAACACATTGATTCACTGGTTAAAATGCATACTCTAAGCAAGGCTGCAGAAATTGAACTTCATTGTTAAAAATAAATGGACCTTTTTAATGAAGTGAAAGTAGCCGTACCGCCACGTCGCTGCTGCTAAACTGCCCTACGGCCAGGTTTGCTCAGGTGTCTGGCACTAGTTCTGGCTTCTGGCTTTCGGCGATTACGGCACCTGAAAATACTTTTGTATTTTCTAGCACAGGTGGCTATGGTAATCGGGCAATGCTGCATGCTGCCTGGTTACCACCGGGCTACCGCCAGCCCCTACCACCTCCTAAACAGGAGGCGGTAAAGACTCCCCCAGGAAACAGCCGCGCGGCAAATGTTTAACTTACCACATGGCCATTTCCTTTTTTAAAAGAAAAAAAGCCTTTTACTAGCAGTGGTAAAAGGGTGCCAAAATAAAGAAAAATATGGCATATTTATACAACAGGGAAAAAATTCCATCTTCAGCTGGAATAGATAATAAAAACCTGTTGGAAAACCAGTCTGACTGAACTTTCAAGTCTGGACAATAGGCAACTCGTATAGAATCAAACATGGCATTAGGATGCATCACTTTATTCTTCACACTATTTCATTTTGGAACAATTCTGTTGATGTTATTGCTGGAAAGTTAATCAGTAGAAAACTGAGTGGAGTGGAACAGGTAGATGTGAATCGCTTGTTTACTCTTTCCAAAAATATAAGCACTAGGGGGCATGCAATGAAGTTATTAAGTAGTAAATTTAAAACAAATAGAAGAAAATATTTCTTCACTCAACGTGTAATTAAACTCTGGAATTCGTTGCCAGAGAATGTGGTAAAAGCAGTTAGCTTAGCAGGGTTTTAAAAAGTTTTGGATAATTTCCTAAAAGAAAAGTCCATAAGTCATTGTTAAGACGGGCTTGAGAAAATCCACTGCATATTCTAGCATAAGCGGCATAAAATCTGTTTTACTCTTTTGGTATCTTGTCAGGTACTTGTGACCTGGATTGGCCACTGTTGGAAACAGGATACTGGGCTTGATGGATCTTCAATCTGTCCCGGCATGGCAACACTTAGGGCCCCTTTTACTAAGCCGCGTTAGGCTCTACGTGCGCCCAGCATGCACCAAAATGAACTTACCGCCCGACTACCATGTGCGTCTGGAAAATATTTTTTATTTTCAGACATGCGTAGCGGATGCGCACCAATGGCATCTGATGCGTGTAGGTCCTTACCACGCAAATTCCTTACTGCTAGATCTATGGTTGGCGGTAAGGTCAGATACCCAAAATGGATGCGCGACAATTTTAATTTTGTCGCACGTCCATTTTCGGCAAAAATTTTTAAAAGGCATTTTTGGTACGTGTGCTGAAAAATATTTCTGCGCATGCCCAAAATCCACGCCTACACTATCGCAAGCAACTCTTTACCACGGCTTAGTAAAAGGACCCCTTAAGTTCTTATGAATAACTCTAATTGTCTTTTCTTTTTAAATTATATTCTAGGCTACAGCTAGTGTCATCCCCATCAATACCTGTCAGAGCAAGATTATTAGCCTTTTTAGGACGGCCATGTTTGCCCTCTGAACAAATTTCTAAAGGCCCGGTATACAATGGATTTATTCTCCTAATTTTGTGAGTTATGCTCATAAATTGGCCTCTTTGAAAATCTACTAAGATAAATGCATAACTTTATACTCTAAGAGATCAATATTCAACAGGGTTTAACTGGGCAGGAGAGGTGGGCCAGGGGCAGATGTAGGGCGGAGTGTCAACTTAGCCAGTTAGTGGACTGAAAATTACCACTAACAAGCTAAGATACCATATAAAGTTAGGTTAGCTGTAGTTAGGACAGCAAAATAGCTGTCCCAACTTTATGCACAGACTCAACTGGCATCAGTCTGAGTATTAGCCTATGCCTGGTTAATTTTAGGGTCAGCAGACATACTCAGACATTCAATGCCAGGATTCATGCATGCTCTTCTATTGAATATCTGGGGTTAATTTAGCCTGCAACTGGAAACAAACAGGCTCAATACTGGGCTCAAATTTTCACTAAACTTTAGCAGCATAAAATGTGGGTTACATCGGGGCAGATTTAGGGTAGGGGAAAAAGTTAGGAACTCAGCACTAGGTTCATAAAATAAGGCAAATGCATGGTTGGCCTAAATTTTTTAGAATAATTTTAAGCTCCTCAATTAAGATTAATTTTCAGTTGAAAATTTAGGAGCTCTTTTACCAAAGGGTAGCATGCACTAACAGACATTAGCGTGCGCTAAGTTCCACTTGGCTCATGGGTATAAAATGGGCTGTACATCAATTAGCACGCACTTTAGTAAAAGAGCCCTGAGACTCCTAAATTTGGCTGAAAATAGGGCACAAATTTAGGAGAATAAATGTAGGAGCTCAGCTTCTTTTGAATTTCAGGCTCTAAACCCCCACTATTCAAAAGCATTTAGGACTTCTTTTATCAAGCCGCACTAGCAGCTCCTGGTGCGCTAATGCTGACAAAGCGTATTCACTTTGAGTGGGCTCCATCACCACTGTCATGTGGAAACCGCTAGTGCGGCTTGATAACAGAGGCCCTTAACCAGCCAGGATTGGCACCTGCCAGTTAAATGCACCATAACCGGATATCTGTGAATTTTCAGTGGGACATGGCTGTAGCATAGTTTTTGTATATTGTATACAAAAACTATGTATATTGTATATTTTGACCCCCATAAAGGAGGACACATGCCCCACCCCCTTTCACACCTGCCTCGCCCCCTTTCCTGCCCTTGCTCTGCCCCCGTCACATTTTCCCCTCGCCCCTGTCACACACCCCATCACCCCCCCTCCCCGTCACCCCCTCCCCTTACATTACTACTGCCCTGGT
Source organism: Microcaecilia unicolor (assembly GCF_901765095.1). Taxonomy (NCBI): domain Eukaryota; kingdom Metazoa; phylum Chordata; class Amphibia; order Gymnophiona; family Siphonopidae; genus Microcaecilia; species Microcaecilia unicolor. The sequence goes on along the minus strand of NC_044036.1, from coordinate 273,633,244 downwards.
GGTCTAGTGACCTCTTCGGGCAGGAGAGAGGGGGGCTCTGTCCTGCCCCGAAGGCGGAAGAGGTCACTAGACCACCAGGGCAGTAGAAACTAAGGGGAGGTTAGCAATCTGCCCATTTGTCCGGATTTCTGGACAAATGGGCAGGCTGGCAGGCGGGCCCACCAGCCTGCCCGGTTGCCCGGACATGTCCTCAAAAAGAGGACATGTCCAGGTAAATCCGGACATATGGTAACCCTAAGTTTTGGTGACCATATTTGGCTGTGTGAATACCAGGCCTATCTTTAGCCAGTTCAAAGTTTACCAGCCAATACTAAATATCGGCTTGGCTGGTTAAGTTTGAATCGGCCAAAAATAAACCGGACATTCAATGCCGATCACCGGAAACCGCCCGGCATTGAATATCCGGGCTCAGTGCCAACCGCGGGAGTTAGTCAGGCTAACTCCCGTGGTCTGAATAGCGGGCCCTAAGTATATATATATTTTTTAAATGGTTGATGGACTACAGCAGAACTTTTAAAATGTATTTTCATATCTCAAATGAGGAAGACATACCAGCTACATGTATATGAATCCCTTACAAGTTCTCTCTACGACACAGAGAGAAAAAGTGTTAAAATTAAAGTCACAACAAGCTGGACTTGAACTCAGGGCTCCTGGTTCCCAGTATAACAACTGTTTCACAGAGGTAGAGGGGGATTTATTTCTAACATGTATAAATAGCATCCCCAAATAATCGGCAAACAAACCACGTAAAAGAACAGCGATTGTGCTATAGTTGACAAGAGAGTCATGAGACACATTACCAGATAACAATTACGTTTCATCAGAGCACCACTAAACTAGACTGACCAAGCTGCACCCTGCAAGACTCTTCCCATTAGCCTTCATTACCTTCAGTAAAAGCCATGCTTTGACATTTTCCCTCAAAGGACAAGAGATTACATTACTGTAGTACAAGTGGGCATTGCCAGTGAAAATGCACGGCTCAACTACTACTCCTGCTGTATCTCTTGCTACGATAAAGCAGCTTGCCCAAGTTGACACAGTCAGTGTCAAAACAGAACCTTGGACTTATCTCAAGTATTTTCCCTGCAGCCCAGTGCGCTATACCACCAAACTCTTTCTTTCCAAGGAGTCTGAAAATTATAAAAGACCTTTTTATGGGTAACAAGTCAAGTTCTAAACCTCAGTTCTCATGTTATGGATGAGGACCCAGGAATGAGCAATCAGTGGTATCCAAAGAGCAAGTCTTAAGTACTTCTCTTGATTCTCTAATGTGACTGTAACAACATCACTGTATTTGTTTCATCACCGGAGGTGGCTAACACCTCACGGTACTGTGTAAGCCACATTGAGTCTGCAAACAGGTGGGAAAATGTGGGGTACAAATGCAACAAATAATAATAATAAAACCCAGATCTTTTTTTTTTTTTTAATTTATTTGTAATTTTAATGAATTTTACAAGATACACTTGTACAGAAAAGGAGTATTACCATACCATACAAGAAAATATTTTATAAAGAAAATCTATTAAATGATAATTACTGCTAAAGTCCACAATTATAGGCAAGGTACAATTCAAAAATTGGTTAACATATGAAAAAATGAGTAGAACATGTTCCCACTTATCCTATCACGGAGTAGATACTAATGGAGGAAGCACAAGAGAGTTTACGGCTGGTTCTTGTCTGGAGTCCAGGAATTTTGCTAACTGATCACTCTCAAAGAAAACATATTTAATTGATTTAAATTTAACAACACATTTGCAAGGAAAATTAAGCCAGAAAATTCCCCCCTGTGACAATACACGATCACAAAGTTTCAAAAAAGACTGACGCCTTTTCTGAGTTTGTCTAGCAATATCAGGAAATACTTTGACTTTGCAATTCAGAAAGACTTCATGTCTATGTTTAAAGAAAGTTTTCAAGATCCAGTCCCGATCTGGCTGTAGAACAAAGTCTATAATTAATGTAGCTGGTTGTACTCCACATAGTTCATCTTCAATTGTTTGTGATAAATTCAAATTTAGCTCCTCAAATGGGGTTTCCATAGATGGTATTATGCGCTCACTTGGTTTCTTAACATAGGGAGCCAAATAATAAATCCTTGCTACAGGTGGAAACAATTGTTCAGTAATTTTTAATACTTCAGAAAGATATCTTTTGAATGTTATTAAAGGAGCCACTGCTGGAACTTTAGGAAAATTTATAAATCTCAATGTTTTCATCCTTTGTAAATTTTCTAAAGTTTCTATTTTCCTCTGTAAGTATACATTTTCTTTTATTAAAGTTATTTGACTCTCTTTAATTTGATTTGTTTCAAGTATAATTGTTTGTTCAAAAGTTTTAGATTGTTCCAACTGTTTTTCCAAGTCTGCTATTTTAGCTTGATTTGATTGAGTAACTTTAACTATTGGAGATAGTTTCTGGGTTAAAGAATCTTCTAAACATTCCAAAGCATCCCAAATTTTTTCTAGGGTTATTTTCTCCGGTTTTTTAGGAAATAATTTCAATGTTACCTCTTCCTGAGCTCCTTTCTCAGAGCCAGTCTTGCTCTCCTGTGATTCAACTCCTACTCCTTCGGTATTCTCAGCAGTAACCACCAGCACTGCTGCACTCGGCATTCTGCTAGCAGAGTCTGCCCCTGCTCCCAGATCAGACATCTCCTCATCGGGTCTAGTCAATCCAGGGCTCTGGTCTGCCAGCATTGCCGGCATCGAAGGAGGAGTCCGTTCCTCTGGGCTCAGAGTGGTCTCTCCCTCAGGCAGGTAGGTCGGTTCTCCTCTCATCGATCCCTCCTGCAGCAAGGGTTGTTGCCCAGTCAATTCTACTCTGGGAACAGTGAAACGGTCCATCGGTCCCAATTCCTGTCTTGCAGAGGGAGCAGGGTAAGCCCTCTGTTTGCCCCGTCTCTTAGGCATGGAAATGTATTTTTTAAGGAAAAAAAAACAGCAAGAGGGAGTTGAGTGAGGAGCTGTTTCACACACGTCCTATTCAGACGCCATCTTGCCTTTCCTCAAAACCCAGATCTTATGTGTTTAAATCAGCATATACATGTAAGTAGCAATTTTAGAAAAGATACTTCATATACATATAACCCAGCAGTATACAGGGATCCGTTTATAAAAGCATGCTAGTGTTTTTAGCGTGCGCTAAAAATGAGCACGCACTGTTAAAGATGCCCGTATATGTCTATGGGTGTCTCTAGTGTTTAGCATACACTATTCATTAGCACACCTTTGTAAAAGACCCCCCCCCCCCCCCACTAGAGATGTAAAAGGGGGCATATTATGGGCATATACAGTGGAACTCACAGCTATCAACAGTTACATCTGTTTCAAGACAGGCATCATCCCTGATTAATGGGGAGGGGGGTTATGTTCAGCCCGTGGGAGTCAGTGTTTTTTTAAATGCTGACAGCTGTGGGCAGAATTTGCCCCAGATATTCAGTACCAGGCCATGTCTGGGCACCAGCACTGAATATCTAGGGCTAATTTAAGCCAGGGAGGCCACCGGAGCTTATATGGGTCCTAGCCAATATTCAGCCAGGGCCCACATAAGGCCTCGTTCTACACCACTCAGGATTTTGTATACCTCAATCAGATCTCCCCTCATCCATCTCTTTTCCAAGCTGAAGAGCCCTAACCTCTTTAGCCTTACCTCATATGAGAGGAGTTCCATCCCCTTTATCATTTTGGTTGCTCTCCTTTGAACCTTTTCTAATTCTGCTATATCATTTTTCAGATACGGCGACCAGAACTGAACGCAATACTCAAGGTACAGTTGCACCATGGAGCAATACAGAGGCATTATAGTATTTTCAATCTTATTTACCATCCCTTTCCTAATAATTCATAGAATCCTGTTTGCTTTTTTCACCGCCGCTGTACATTGAGCAGAAGAGTTCAGCATATTATCTACGACGGCACCTATTTCTTTTTCTTGAGTGCTGACCCCCAAGGCGGACCCTAACATCAGGTAACTATGATTCGGATTATTCTTTCCAATGTGCATCACCTTACATTTGTCCACATTAAATTTCACCTGCCATTTGGATGCCCAGTCTTCCATTTTCCTGCAATATTTCACAGTCTGCACGTGTTTAATTTTGTGTCACTTTTGTACATAAAAACAGTGTTTTACATACTCAAGTAGATGTTTATAAAATTGACCAGGGGTAGATCCCATAAAAATGAATAGAACCTCTTTGATATATACATGTAGGCATTCCCGGGGTAGTGAATGGGGGCTGGTGGTACCAATTATACACATATTTTATGAATTAGATATGTATGCATCAATTCATATTAGCATCTAAACACACAAAGTTTCACGTGCCTTGAAGCAGATGCATCTTTCTATAGTTGAAAAGGAGCTTTCAGGTAGGCTATTTTATAAATGTGTACAGCCAAATATGTTCCCTTTATAGATAGTTGCAACATATGCATGATTGTGCCTTTCCTGTCTGAACATTATTATAAAATGGGAAAATCACATTAGGAAACTCAGAACTGAAGCATAGAACAACGTGACTATCTTAAAGTGTTTTCAGTGCAAGATATGCTGCAACCCCTGATCCATCTGAATAATTTAAGATTTCCAAAAGTCACAAGAAATAAAACTGTATACAAATTTTTTTCAGAAGCTGTGACTATATTATTTTAATAAATATTCATTAATTTAACATTGGCAGACTTAGTTGAATTCTGTTAGCATAAAGGGATAACCTGGGGAAATTTTGCAAGTTTTTACAACAATGAATTTTCTAGTCTGAATTTCATCAGTATCCTTGAATAGTCAATTCTCTCATGCTGAATATCTCACCCATCATTTGTTCATTATGAGTATTCTGCTGAAGGACTCTTCTGCCACTCCCTGGGGATATAACAGCCAGACTGAATACATCAGGACCGGCAACTTTTCCACACTACATTCTAGTCTCGAGTGACTGACTAACTCCAGATCAGGAATGAGTCTGACCTTTCTGTCTAGTTTGCATATTGAGAAAACCCAGTAGTGTTTTCAAAGCAAAGCCGAAATCCAAGGACACTGCCACCTGCTATGACCTTAGGCCAGGCTATTACTCTACGAGGTTCCAAAGCCATGAAATCTCAGAAGCAAAGTTACTTTGGTCCTGGTCAAAATGTAGATGAGAAGTCATAAAGGGGAAATTGGGTACTCAAGTTAATAATGTGTGAAAACTATCTATAGCTCAGTGATATTTTAACGATTGAAAAAAAAAAAGATTAGACTCAGAAATAAGTGTTCTCTTGTTATAAAATGTTAAAATCATCTTTATTGAGAAGTAACATAAAAAGATACAGGATAACCAGTTACAGAGTCTCAACAATAAGCACAAACAACAATTCTGTAGATATTGTATCACATCTTATTTTTATTGCTATGCATCACAATTCCACATTTGACCTAGGACTGCTCATACACTTGTCAAGAGACATCATCACTGCCTACTACATAAAACAGAACCTTCAGAAACCATACTTTGATCACATAGTACAAAGCCCACAAATACGTACATTTTAAATGTTAAACAAAAGCACATTCGTACCCTCAGTCACCTTTGTGAAATGATAATGAGGGTGGTGTATATCTAGAACCCTCTATTCCACTGTTTCTTCTGGATAGTTTGCATGGCCCTGCTTTCTTCCGGCTTTTGGCATCGCTACTGCTCCTGCAGCTGTAGGAACTATATTTGATATTATACCTGCAAAAGAAGAAAAACTGTATGTTAGGTAACAGATGAATTACTTCAGTCTAGGAGTGGAGGAGTAGCCTAGTGGTTAGTGCAGTGGACTTTGATCATGGGGAACTGAGTTCAATTCTCACTGTAGCTCCTTGTGACTCTGGGCAAGTCACTTAACCCTCCATTGCCCCTGGTACAAAAATAAGTACCTGAATATATGTAAACCACTTTGAATGTAGTTGCAAAAACCTCAGAAAGGCAGTATATCAAGTCCCATTTCCCTTTCCCTTTCTTTAAGCCCAATGAAACCTTGTATTTATTTTATGTTATTTCCAAAGATTTCCTATACCACCATTCACAAGGCAGTAGTAGAAAACAAGACTCAAAGAAGAAACAAAGAAAAAAAGAGAAAGAATTATTGCCTTGGGTGGTAAATACCTGTTGAAAGAGACAGGTTTTCAGAAGCTTTTTTTAAAAAACAGAAATGAAAGTTCAGTCCTTAATTCCAGCGGTAACATATTGTTGGTGCTGCATATGAAAATGCAGTCTCTCTAGCAATGTCCAATCGTATAACAGAGGGAAGAGGGGGGCATAATAGTGCTTGCTGAGAAGAGCAGAGGGAGCGTGATGGATGATATACCTGAATTACATTGGAAATGTAGTCAGGAGCAGGAGATTTTAAACCTTTATATACTAGGGTTAGTAGTTTAAATTCAATACGTGTAGAGACAGGGAACCAATGTTCGATTTTAAGAAGAGGTGTCACATGATCACACCTGTACAAGTTACGTAGGAGTTTGACTGCACAAGTTGAAGTCATTTAAGAGATGTTAATGGGAGACTTGAAAAAAGAGAGTTACAAAAATCTAAGGGCCCTGTTTACTAAGGCACGTTAGCATTTTTAACGCATCTACAATTAGCGCACATGCTAATCGTGTAGGCAACTATAGGGATATTGTAGGTGCATACATGGTTAATGCATGTACATTGTTAACACACATTAAAAACACTAACGCGCTTATAACGCAGTTTAGTAAACAGGGCCCTAAGTGAGTAATGACCAGTGACAAGATAAGTGAACGAATACAAGGTCCAGGTAGATATGATTTACATGACCGAATGCACTGAAGGTCAAAAAAGGACACTTACTTTATCAATATGTTTTTTTAAAGTTCATTTATAATCAAAAATGACTCCAAGCATTCTAACCTGTTCTTTAAAAGTAAGGGGATGACCTTGAAGAACAGGGGGTGAGGGAAGGACACAAAAAAGGTCAATGGCTAGCGGTAAGGACAAAGACCCAAAATGGATGCACGGCAATTTTCATTTTGCCGCAAGTCCATTTTCGGCAAAAATTTGAAAAGGCCTTTTTTACAGGTGTGCTGAAAAATGATTCTGTGTGCACCCAAAACATTCGTCCACACTACCACAGGCCATTTTTCAGCGCACCTAGGATGTCATCCTAGGATGGAGAGCAAATATTTTGTCCGAAAATGACGTAAGCTGGGTTAAAACTATCTTTTCTATAAACTTTGAAAAGAGGGGCAAATTTGAGATGGGATGGTAATTTAGCGGTATAGTGAGATTGAGGCAGGGTTTTTTAAATATAAGAGTTACCATAGCAGTCTTCCATAATTCAGGGAAGATGTCAGATTGTAAACTATGGGAAATGAAAGTCACAAGAAAGGGCAAAAGAGATATATGAAGCTGCTTAACTAGGAGAGCTGGCCAAGGGTCATTTGGTGAAGTAGAAAAATGAAGACTTAGGAGTAAAGTTAAGAGGTCTTGAACCAAGGGAATATTAAATGTATGTCAGCGACTACCCAATACAAGGTTACAACTGGCTTGATCCTGTGTAAGAGTCAAGAATTTGACACAGAATAAATTAAGGAGATAAAAGGTTGCATGAGACTTGTCATTTTGCCTTTCCAAACTAAGACCATGGTGTAGAGAGAAGGAAAATGATCTGAAAGAAGAAGAGAAGGCAGATGGGAAGGGGAAATGTTATTTAATAGTTGGAATAATTTTGAGGTTTATTACTGGCATGTTTTATGGTGTGTAAGAATCATTTTTAGCAGCACGAATGGCCAACCGATATTCTGCATATATTTTATTTATCTATTGCATTTGTATCCCACATTTTCCCACCTCTTTGCAGGCTCAATGTGGTTTACAATACATCATGGATAGTGGAAATGAGAAGGGAGTAGACATTTGGTGTTACAGATGCCGTTTAGATTAAACCTCAATCTTGCAGAATCAGAATGCTCTTTTTGCCACTTTCTTTCTTTACTTCTGAGTTGCTGTTTAAATGTGCCATTGAGGGCTGATAGCGATGTCCTTAATAGGGAAATGGAAATGAGACTTGATATACTGCCTTTCTAAGGTTTTTTTGCAACTACATTCAAAGCAGTTTACATATATTCAGCTACTTATTTTGTACCTGGGGCAATGGAGGGTTAAGTGACTTGCCCAGAGTCACAAGGAGCTGCAGTGGGAATTGAACTCAGTTCCCCAGGATCAAAGTCCACAGCACTAACCACTAGGCTACTCCTCCACTACTAGGGGCTGCACTATTAAGACTTTTGACAAGATAATTCTGAAAAACGTCAATCTGTTCTGAAAGGGGTAAGGATAGAGAGAGTGGTGTAAGACTACCCAGTACTGATGTTAGCCATTTCTTTATCACCAAGCCTTCTGCGTAGGGAACAGAGTAGCAGTATGAGTTTTTGAGGGAGGAGAATACGGAATTTGGAAAGAAAAGAAAACATGGTTTGACCATGGAACAGGAGTGTAGAAAAAATTAAAAGAAGAGAGAAGAGAAGAATTATGGGGAAAAAATAAGTCACAGGTATTACCCTGAGTATGCGTAGGAAAATTCACTTGTTGAGTGTAATCAATTGAGGCTGCAAAAGAAAGAAAGTCTAGTGAGGCACAATGGCTGCAGGGAAAGAGAGACAGAAAACAAATGAAGGGAGAGGCCCAGGCATGAAATACTAACAGAAAATGGAAAGGCTCACCCTTAAAGGGGAGCCGATTACAACCGGGCTGAAGGCTCAGGAAGAATCTGGGGTGGGGGGGGGGGGGAGAGGGAGGGAGGAGTGGGAGTGGATAGGAAGGATAGGAGATTGAAGGGTGGTGGGTAAAGGGGCGGGTAGGGAGGAGGGGTGAAGAAGGGCTGTGAAGGGAAACACAGCGCCATTTGGTTTTCAGCAAGCAGAGGGAGCAGCATTTGATTGGACAGCGTGCTATAGCAGACAGCACTGAGGAGGAACAGGGTGCTTGGACGGCACCGCCTGTAGTAATATAAGCAAGAAGGGCTGTGTACTCGGAGGGAGATGTTTATCAATGATGTTTACCAATGATTGTTTATGTGAAGGTTTACGGTAAATAAATGTTTGCGGACCTGGCTGCGGCCTAAATAAATCCACATTCGTTAAAGAAATTGGCTTCTGGTGTGGTGTTTGGATAGAAGGGGGTGACTGAGTGAATGCCGAATGCCCGTGTTGATGATTAAATAAAAGAACAGCAGAATTAAGGACAGCAACAACACTGCAACCAATGAAAGGTGATCATGTTGCAAAATGGGAATGCAACACTTTGAGGAATAATGCACAATGGGCAGCATGCCAAAGGATACTTGATGTGAAAACCTTAGTTTCATTGGCCTCCCATGCACAGAACAGAGAAGGTAACTATGCTTTCACACAATCACATGCTAAAACTGCATGTGAATTCATTCTTACAGTCAAGGCAAACACATTCAGCCACGCAAGCAATCAAAATGCTGACAAAGATGTACAATACTCTACATAACTGTCGCCATTCTCTCTAGCTGTAACTAAGACATCCTGTCATCCCGATAACGCCTGGGTAGAAAGATGTCATGACCAGTCTCTTGAGCCAGGAACAGCATTGTGTTATGCAATGCTCCATGTTGTTCTGAGAAGAAAAAGGCAATAGTACAATGCAGCATTATTAAAATTACTATACAGCATACTAAATAAATCTGTATTCATGGACAATCAGTACAAGCCTTTAGAAATAGGACACATCAACCATAGATAATACTCCCTCCCCTTTTAAATTTAAGCTGTTAAAATAGCACTGCAGGGGTGATAGTAAGATTTTCATGTGTGTGCCTTACTAGTATGAAAACAATACACAGTCCTCTATGTGCAGATGTATCCACTGCTTTGCAAGTGCCAGGGTTGATTATATTCACCCAGAATGTCTAACATGATTTCCAAGTGTACCAATGTACCTTTTTGAAATTCGTCATTTCCTCCATGAGATGTGAGCGCGAAGATGGTGGTAGGGTCTGAGCCAGATGCCCACAGTTTCCTGGCCCCAACCCTTCTCTGGGATTTTTATAGTATCAGGTTGAAGTGATATCTCTAAGTGGATGCTGTCCTGGAAGAGGTGAAGTAGACCATTGTAGAAAGGAGAAATGCATCATATTGAAGTAGAATGGATTTTCTTGTTGTGCAATGCTAATGAGAAGGATGCAAGCACCATGCAAAGCATAAAGTGTATATGAGATGACTCCTCTTTCTCTCTAGCATACATGCAAACCGTCTCTAAAAATCCTGTATAGCATTGTCTAACTTCCTTCAAAGGAAGGTAATTTTTCTTTCCAGTAAAAGTCAAATACATTAGGCTTATCCTTCAATTTTCATTTTTTTCCCATTGGTTCTTATGGAATTGCAACATAGATGCTTTTGATCAAAACTAAATGAGGCAGTGTGGCTCTGAAGTGTGAACAAGTATTCTTGCCCTAAGGCAGCCATTCTCAACCCAGTCCTTGGGGTATTCCTGGTCATATCGGGTTTCCAGGTTATCCACAATGAATATGTATGAATTAGATTTGCATGCAATGCCTCAATTGCATACAGATCTAACTCATGAATATTCATTGTACAGCGCAGGCATGAAAACTGAGCATGCGCGCGGGGGAGCCTGTGGCTGGCAGCAGCAGCTTGGGAATAGGGCTGGTGGCTGTCTTTCAGTGGAGAAGAGGTGTTCAGCTGGCAGGGCTTGGGGATCCCTGCTAGCCACACTACAGTAGATGAAATCTTGGGTGGACCTGAGCCCAAATTGGGTAGGCCCAGGCCTACCTGTGGCTACACCACAGCATACAGGTACTCTGTCTCTAGTGGACTCAGTGTCTATGTTTTCTACCTTACCATCAGCTGACCAAAAGAACCATGTTGAAATTGTAAAACAAAAAAACAAAAAATGATTTCCCCTATCCTTCCCACTTTGGGTCTTACCCTTCTTCTTGTGTTCATCCACTGTATTTGAGAGTAGAGGCATGTATTTATTTCTTTTTCTTTCATTAATGGATGTTGTTTCATTTCAGTTTATTTATATTTTCAACAAATTACTTTTTTTTTAAGTGTGCATCATTTCATGAGAAAATCAGTTCTATTTTGAGATAAAAACAAATAGATGGAGGTAATGTGCAGGCTTGGTGATGGAGAGTAGCTGGTACAAAGGATGGTGGCAGATGGCAATTATTTACTATTTATTTTGGAGCATTCAATTAGCAGGTTTGGTTTGCAGTTTTTTTGTGTGTGTTATTAAAATTAACATGAAAAACATGAAAAAAGTTTTGAAAAACTCTATAAAATCTACCAATAAATCAACACTTTTAAAAAGTCCTGCCACTCTCTAGTGGGAAGAAATACAACTTTGGTGGATGAACTTGAAGAGGAAAATTTTGACTACAGACCTGGCCAGGTCACTTATTGTTTTGGTGGAGGGTTGGGATCCCCCCCCCCCCTCTCAAAGAATCCTCCTAATCAGTGTCCAAATGGTTTTGCAGAGGTAAGTGACAGGGCATTAAACACCCTCCTTCCTCCACTGCACAAGTTGCATTCACATAACCAAGAAGGGACTATCCTCAAATTACAACTCATACCTTTCCTTTCATCTTAACCAAATGAAAGAGAACAAATAGTCTTAGAAAAGGTCTTTTTTTCTTTAAATAAAATATTATTTTCATCTTTTCTAGGGTTTTCTATTTGCTGGTCTACTTTGAGGGGCATAATCGACCAGAAACGCCTATCTCCATGGGCGTTAATCTCCGAGAACGGGTCCGTGAAGGGGCGGAGTGAACCGTATTTTTTAAAAAAAATAGACGCCCATGCTTTATTCGCCAAGGTGTGAGCTGGGCGTTTTTGCTTTTCACCGATAATGGAAAATGAAATCGCCCAGCTCAAAAACGAATAAATGCAAGGCATTTGTTCGTGGGAGGGGCCAGGATTCATAGTGCACTGGTCCCCCTCACATGCCAGGACACCAACCGGGCACCCTAGGGGGCACTTTTACAAAAACAAAAAAAAAGGTAAAAGAGCTCCCAGGTGCATAGCACCCTTCCCTTGGGTGTTGAGCCCCCCAAATCCCCCTCAAAACCCACTGCCCACAAGTCTACACCAGTACTATAGCCCTAAGCGGTGAAGGGGGGCACCTACATGTGGGTACAGGGGGTTTGGGGGGGGGGGTTGGACGACTAGTAGCATTAAGCAGCACAATTGTAACAGGTAGGGGGGGGATGGGCCTGGGTCCACCTGCCTGACGTCCACTGCACCCCCTAACAACTGTTCCAGGGACCTGCATACTGCTGCTTGGGAGGAGGGTATGACATTTGAGGGTGAAAGTAAAAAGTTGTGAAACATCATTTGTTGTGGTGGGAGGGGGTTAGTGACCACTGGGGGAGTCAGGGGAGGTCATCCCCGACTCCCTCTGGGGGTCATCTGGTCATTTAGGGCACTTTTTGGGGCCTTATTCGTCAAAAAACAGGGTCCAGGAAAAGTGCCCTAAATTCTAGCTACAAACGCATCCATTATCGGCGAAGGGCGCCCATCTCTGTTCGGGTGATAACCACGCCCCAGTTCCGCCTTCACCACGCCTCCGACACTCCCCCGTCAACTTTGTCCGCATCCGCGACGGAGTGCAGTTGAAAGCGTCCAAAGTTCGGCTTTCGATTATGCCGCTTTATTTGTTTTTGTGAGAAGAACGCCCATCTCCCGATTTAGGTCGGAACTTGGGCGTTATTCTCGTTCGATTATAAGCAGGTTTGTCTTGTAAAGGCAAATAATGTGGTGCTGTTTGGAATGTGGTGCTGTTTGGAAGAAGGAGAGAAGAGCACTTGAGTCACAAGAAAAGGAACCTGAAAAAACTTACCATTTCTTTCTGTAATGAGGGATATGTAACAGTGAAACAATCTTGCTAATTTCATTGGGTAATTCAAAGTTAAATGTTAAAAGCTCACTTTTATAAATACAAGCTTATCTGTAGTTACTAAAGAAGCTTTCTACCTATTTCTTTGAGATAGTGAAATAGTAGAACAGAGACTTACATAGCCCACTTGTTGTATCTTGCAACACCTATTATGTCATTTTAATGTCCCATCACAATCAGTGCATTTTATGAACTTGGCCTGGCCATTTTTCAGCTCTGATACATTCCCACGTGATTGGCCCTTAAAGCTGTTGATAAATCTTCAAGCACCACATACTTCTCCATAGCTCACGAATCCCAGAACCGTTTTGTCAATAGTGGACACACCCGTGGTCTGATGTGGGATCCTGGAGTTTCAGCTTGCCACGTATTAAATGCAGCAGAGTGTTCCCATCTAAAAAAGAAATGCCCCTGCGAATCCCAGGCTTGCCAGCCATAAATGTACTCACCTGCAGAGCATCTAAATGCCCTTTATTGTGGTTTCATCTACGTTGTAGGATGGCTATGCTCTTTTACAATTTAATTAAGAAATAGGTCTATGGAAGTTTAGAGAGCACCCTGAGGCTGCAAGTTTTAAATGGGACAAAGATTAGCACAGATTTTTTTTTCCCCTACAGAAAATTATTCCCCTTTTTTTTTCCAGTGTTTTTGAAGGATACTTGATCTTCTGTCTGAGAACAGAAACATTGGCAGCAGAGACTCTATAACTGTATAATCGGCAGAACAATTAAAATACTTCTATTGTATTTACAGGTTAGATTCATTAACAGCAATAAACCACCAGAATATTTAACTTTTTCCACAGCATTGAAAACATCTGTTTCTAACAAACCATGGAACTGCTTATTGTCAATATAACTCTTTCGTAGCAAAAGTGCATTTATTTAAAACAAATAATTTGGGTTTAATTAGAGTTGATTTTAGACAGAAGAGCTAAATTAATTTATTGCTTTGCCACTCATGAACTTGGCCTAGAAATTTTTTTAATTGATATTTTTAGTCCTAGAGCTAAAGTATATTCAATGAGCTAATAAAAATATTATGGGTTGCTGTTTGCATGAGCATATGGAAGACAGCTACAGACAACTTCACTGTACACAATAGAGCTTCCTTCAATTTACTGATTGGGATAATCAACCTCATTTTACTGATCTTAGGGACCCTTTTACTAATCTGTGGCAAAAATGGCCCAATTGTTTTTTGTATTAATGGCCATGCGTCAGTGGCGTTCCTAGGGGGGTTGACACCCGGGGCGGATCGCTGATGCGTCCTGCCCCCCCAGGTGCAGCACCCCCCGGAACAGCACGATGCCCCACCCCCGGCGAAAGAACCCCCAGCGAAAGTCCCCCTGGGTGCATGCCGCTGGCAGGGGGGGGGGTGCTGCGCGCCTGCCGGCTCTTCATTTTCATGCTCCCTCTGCCCCGGAACAGGAAGTAACCTGTTCCGGGGCAAAGGGAGCATGAAAACGAAGAGCCGACAGGCGCGCGGCACCCCCCCCCCCCCCCAGCGGCGTGCACCCGGGGCGGACTGCCCCCACCGCCCCCCCTTGGTACGCCACTGCCATGCGTTGATGTTGCCGTTATCACATGGCCATTAACCAGGCTGCCCGGTTACTGCTGGGTTAGCACAGGGGCCCTTACCGTCACCTAAATAGGTGGCAGTAAGGGTTCCCCCCTGAAAATGGATGCACGCCAATCCCTGTGATTAACACAGGGCTATTTCCTTTTTTTTTTTTTTTTTTAACCCAGCATTTTACCCACTGCAATAAAAGGGGGCCTCAGCGCACCGATGCTACTGCAGGCCTCCTTGTACCACAGGTTGGTAAAAGGGGCCCCAAATTATCAGTGCAAGAACACTCCCTCCAAAAAACATAGCACCTAGATTATTACACAATGCATCGGTAAGCCCAACACAGGCTTACCGCACGCTAAATCGGAACTACCCTGGCCCAACATGGCCACCAGCAGTAGTCCCAGCTTGAGTATGCGCCATTTCTTGTGGGCCGAGAAGCTATTTTTTTTTCTAGCATGGCAATTACCTGCCGGTTTACTGCAGGATCCCTTACCACCGCCTCAACAGGTGATGGTAAATGCTCCCCGCCGCATGGCCATGCATTAAAAGAGTTATCTTGCTGCATGGACATTTTTGGGGGGGCTTTTTACCTGCTGCAGTAAAAAGGGCCCTGGTGCATGGGAAAAACAGCCCCCACTGTTTAATATAAGGACCTCTAAATTAGCAGCAACCGCAGGATGCCTAACTGTGGCCCAAAAAAGCCATTTTAAGCTACATTAGCCAAACATTAGCACCCAATGCAGCTCAGTAAAAAGGCCCCTTAGATAGGTATTCAAACTGCAATGCATTTGTGATTTATTTTAGGAAAAACACCCTTCCTAGTTTTGACATGCAAGAGAATAAATATGTTCTGAATGCCCAAACTCAGGCATGGTAGAACTAGAGAACATGAACCGAGGTTGTAGGGAGGAAGACTTAGGAGTAACATCAGGAAATACTTTTTCATGGACTGGATGGTGGATGCCTGGAATACCCTTCTGGTGGTGGTGAGTGAGTCAAAAATAATGAGATTCAAAACCATGTGGGATAAACAAAGAATTCCTACCATATAAGGAAAGTGCATGGAATCAAAGCAAAGTTTAAATGATCATCACACTTCAAACAAGGCATAAATGGGTATAACCTTCATGGACCAACAGGAGCAAAAGGTACAGAGGAGTGTAACCTGCATGTAGTGGCAGATGCAATTCTAACCACCTTATTGGGTAGACTAGATTGACATACATCTGCCACCATTTACTATGTTACTATGAAGGCTGAAATGTTTATGAAAGAAAATAAGTTTTTCCCTAAAGAATTTAGTTACAGCAAGAAGGGAATTATTAACCTTACCCGCAGATTCCAGTATCAATTGTTAGTTACATGGTACTACTTTTAAAACAAACAGGATGAAATATTTTTTTCACTCAGCAAGGATACCAGAGGATGTAGTATCAGCGGTTAGTGTATCTGGATTTAAAAAAAAGTTTGGACAAGTTCCTGGAGGAAAAATCCATAGTCTGCTATTGAGATAGACATGGGAAAAATCCCACAGCTTGTTCCTTAGATCAGTAGCATGAATCTTACTACTATTTGAGATTCTGTCATGTACTTATGACCTGGAAGCAGGATACTGGGATAGACTGGCTATTGGTCTGACCCAGTATGATTATTCCTATGTTCTTAATACAACTTTACAGTCATTGCAGCCAGTGACAGCTGTCAATGTTCCAAGGCATAAGCCAATCATAAACATATGGACTATCATATGAAGGGATGTTGGTTAATGTTTATAACAATGTAAGAAACATAGTAAAAATAAATGAATGAATGGAGATTTATTCTGGTTAGGTACAATACCCA
Organism: Microcaecilia unicolor; assembly: GCF_901765095.1. Taxonomy (NCBI): domain Eukaryota; kingdom Metazoa; phylum Chordata; class Amphibia; order Gymnophiona; family Siphonopidae; genus Microcaecilia; species Microcaecilia unicolor. The sequence continues at coordinate 273,616,881 of NC_044036.1, read as the reverse complement.
AATCCGCTAGGTGAATCTATCAAAACGTTCCCTTTCCTTTCCTAGCTCCAGCAGATATGAATGAAATTCAAATAAACACTAAACAATACAAAAGAAGAGCAAATTCACCAAATGTGAATTTGACAATCTAAAAAACTCCAACACAGACTTTGTAGCTTGTAACTCAGAAAATATTTTGAACTTAATAAAAGTTCAAAAACTATCCTAGTTGACTAAATTGTTTTGAAGATATTTGAATGTAGAAACAGAACATGATGGTAGATAAAGACCATATAATACTTACAGACATGACTTGATCAATACAGATTATTATTCAATAACATTCAATTTAATTTAATTTAATAAAACTACTTGAAGTCCACTTTTTTAATAAATCGATGATAGTACTGCATGGATAACAAAATAAAACTAATCACAAAACTTTCATACAATACAATCACACATAACAAATGACAAATGCATACAAAATACAAACACAATCCAACCTAACACAACACAAGCACAATCCAACCTAACACAACACAATAAATAGCAAAACCTCCTCAACTGCCCTCATATACCAGCAGATAAACTTTTTAAAAACTCAGTTATTGATAATCAAAGAAACATAACCAAAGCTATATTTCAAAACACACATAAAATAAATAAATAAATAGCAAAAAAGCAACCACCATCCTCATGTACAAGCAGTCATTCAAGCATTAAGAAAACAAGTTTTCAATAAACATCAAAATGACACATAATCAGAATTAAATTTCAAATCATGCAGAAGACTATTCTTGTACTGTTCTAGGCAAAGTATAGAGTAGCTTAAACAGCCAGCTTAAACCATCCTCAAGTAAAAGCTTTACCAGTATACTCTCATTTGGTAAGCAAATCTTCTTTTTGTTTTATTTATTTAGATTTTGCTCACACCTTTTTCAGAAGTAGCTCAATGTGAATTACATTCAGGTACACTGGATATTTCTCTGTCCCAGGAGGACTCACAATCTAAGTTTGTACCTGAGGCAATGGATGGTTAAGTGACTTGCCCAAGATCACAAGGAGCAGCAGTGGGATTTTAACCGGCCACCACTTTACTGTAGTACTCAGAATAAAAAAAGAAAATCCAATTTATGGTTCAGTTGCTTAGAAGAGAATTGTTGCCTTCTGTATATAGAGTCTGTATCTAGCTACCTCAGAGGCAAGGAGATGGCGAGAACCTCAGCCTAGCTAAGAGGAAAAGCTGTGCGACAACAACCTCTTGAGAAAGCCGAGTTGTGCAAAACAGGCACCTGTCAGGGAAAGTCTCACACAGCACATTTAAAGCTAAGTTGAGCTGTTTATATCTATCGCATTACCTTGTCAAATTGTTAGACTGTTCATGGATAAAGCTCCCTATGAGTATGCAGTATTAGTATAACCATACCGATGGCAATTATAAAAAGTTAAAACAAAGATAAACAGCAAAAATAAAAGCAATAATTAACTAAACGTAACCAAGGAGGGTGGTAGGGTAAGTCGATGATTACAACTGTCGCAAAATAGGGGTATTACAGAAATAGAAACCCCAGCGACTTATGAGACTTCCCTACTTTAAAATATAATGCTTTACTAACTGCATTACTTTTTGTGTTCGACTGAATTGTGTGAGGTATTTCTGGGATAAGCAGCATAAAATGTTTTGTACTTTTTTGGGATCTTACCAGGTATTTGTGACCTGGATTAGCCAATATAGGAAACAGAATGCTGGGCTTGATGGTCCTTTGGTCTGTCCCAATATGGCAATACTTATGTACTAACTTTACAGGTGTACCCCGGGATTTTATAAAGGTTACCCTAAGTTGGGCACCCAAATTTGGGTGTGGATCCCAGATGTGCACAGAAACCAATTAGCCAATTACATGCCAACAATTAAATGTTGCAGAACAAAAAAAGCATACAAGGACCTTCAAGATAGGAAATGATTTATTCACAAAATGACCCAACACGGGCCATGTTTCGGCAAGAGTCCGCTTGCGTCAGGGGTCAAAGAAATACCCATGTTATGTATTGCAGGAAAATGATAAATAAACCAAGCAAAAAGTCAATCTTCATATAAAATCATCTGCGCGATCACAGAAAAAAAGTTGCCGCTGTCTCAATTATCCAAAAGTTGAATAACGCCGTTGGTATAAAAGAACCACCAATATATTTTAGAGTATGCAACTCTAAAGGGGGCATGAGTGGGTCAGAGGCATTCCCAGAAATTAGGCTCCATGTTATAGAATATTTGGATTGCCATGCCTAGCTGCATCAGTTGGGCGTTAGGTCTTACACCAGGTGTCAGTAGGGATAAGTCTTTGCGTCCAAAGCTGGGTGCAGGAATCCCCTCTATGTACTATTCTTTAAACATTGTTTAGCGCTAAGCGACCTTTATAGAACTGGCACGTTATCACAGATCTTAAAGGCGCCTAACTTGGGTCACACTGAATCTGGCCCATACTGCATACCATGTGAAATGTCTGCCAGACAGGCAACATTTACCTTACATTACAGAGACAGATGGAATGAGAGGCACATGAATAGAAACTGTGTGCTATACCTGGAAAGTTAGACAAACAGAAATGTGAGTCCTTAAGAAACAAGAGTAAAACAACAGATGCTTTAATTCCCTAAGCAGCTTGTTACAAAGGTCTCTTTGTGGCCACCTATGGAGCTATAAGAAAATTATAATACAGAAGAACAACAACAGTAAGCAAGTCAGAATAAGTAAACCTATTGGCTCTGTTATTCTGACTTACCCTAAAAATGCATTTCTTCTTAATAGTTTGGGTTCAATTAGTGCAAGTTTAAACTAGAACAGCAGAAGTTGAAGCCATAATGATTGGTGGCAGAGAAATTACTCTTATTTTTTTTTTCAGTGTGGGCAACCTGTGACCCATACATATCTGGGTAATTCTAGACATTTCAAAATTCAGTAAGACTCTTTTGGAACTAGAATTGCACCATAGCTTGTGGCAACTCCCAGGCCCTTCAGGATATATTTGAATATTTAACAGACTGGTGCTTTTAAATAAAACGTTTTTGGGAATTATGATTAGGCATCACAAAATGAAATGAGAAATTTCTGATTTCGGTATAGCTATTGATGCTTTCACCCATCGTCTGCAAGTTTCACTGGTTACTCATCAAAGTCCAGGAGTTTCCAGAAGTAGTCCCAGAGAGAATTGGTCCAGCGATGATAGTGACCAACAACGTGAAGTGTCGCCACACTCACCTGACCTCTCTTCTGTAATCACTTCATTAACTCCCTATCCATTTCTATATACAGTTCAAACTCCTCTTACTGACCTACAAGTGCATTCATTCTGCAGCTCTTTAGCATCTTTCATCTCTCCCTACACCCCTCTCTGGGATCTCTTTTGATCAGGTAGGTCACCTTTATCTGTACCCTTCTCCTCCACAGCCATCTCAAGACTCTGTTCCTTTAATCTTGCTGTGCTGTACACCTCGAACAGACTTATGAGCTGGTCCATCATACTTCATCTCTGGCCCTATTCAAATCCAGACTAAAAGTTCACCTTGTTGAGGCTGTTTTTGACTCTCAACCTTTTTTTCAGTACCCATGTTTGTTTTAATTATTCTCATAATAAATGAAACTCCCTAATACCTTATTTGTGCTGTTTGTCTTGAATAGATCGTAAACTTTGGACTGCCTCTTACATGTTTCTGTATGGTGCTACGGATCTCTAGCAGTGCTACAGAAATGATAAATAGTAGCAATAGTAATTTAGGTTGGCATCACACCCTGCCACCTTTTTGGAATGGGTACCTGTGCCTGTGACTTGCAGAGGCAGAATTGAGTTTTCAGAACTCTGTTTTAACCAGTTAAGTACCAAGTAAATTGGCTAAAATCATTTATGTTTATGTTCATTAAAATATTTGATATACCGCAATTTCCAGCAGGAGGATCAAAGCAGTTTACAATTAGTAAAATAACAAGCAACAAAACAGAAAACAACACCAGCAAAATGATAGAAAAGAATGCATACCAAATGTAAAAGAACAATAAATAAAACAAATAGAACCGCAGTAAAAGTTCTCAACACTCCCAAAGCTATCAGGTCTCTAGCGGGAGGCCGAAAGAACTTTGGAAAAAATACATCTCAAGTAAGGATTTAAACTTAGGGGTTCTTTTAGAAAGGTGCACTAGCATTTTTAGTGTGCACTAAAACTAAGCACACACTAAACATTAGAATCACCCATATATGGTTTCTATGGGCATCGCTAGCATTTAGCGCGCACTGATTAACGCACCCTAAAACCGCTAGCGTGCCTTTGTAAAAGGACCCCTTAATAAAGGAGGCTTCAGAGAAAATGTCCAGAGGAAGGTCATTCCAAAACATGGGGGCAACAAAACAGAAAGCTGATTTACGTGTGGACTCGTTACAGGCTAGTTTGGAAGCGGGTAGGACCAGGCAATTAGTATCAATGGAATGGAGGGCTCGAGAAGGAGTATAATGGATGGTTAAAGAAGACAAATAGAGAGGAATCCCTAAATGGAAGGCTTTATGTGCCAAAGTATTTTTGCAGTGCGTTTTTTCTAGCGAAAAAGGTGCCAATAATCAAATGCCAGGCCACCCTTCAGGGGTGGGGTGATCACTGAGGGACCCACCCCACAATTGCCAGGCCCCCTGCAACCAGTCACAGAATCTATGACAAGGCAGAATTGTGTAGAGCCTGAGCTGTTTCATTAAAACTTGGAAACCATGGGTTAATTTTAGCAGACAATGGAAAAGGTGCTGGTACTCAGTACCCCCTCAAAAGAAACCCTGGTATTTTGAAAAGGGAACAGAATTCAACCGGAAACCAGTGGAGACAAAACAGGAGGGAGGAGACACTATCGTATTTTTTGGCTCTGCAATGAAAACGGGTGCAGAAGTTTTGTAAAGTCTGTAAGCAATGGATTTGGGAGTGCAAAATACCACAATAAACAGAGCTGCAGTAATCGATTTGTGAGATCACAAAGGCATGCATCAATGTGTGGAAAGACTGGAAATCAAGAAAATTATGAATAGAATGGAGACGGAGCAGTGAAAGATAACATCGCTTAAGAACCTGAGAAATCTGTTGCATGAAGGAGACAGTGGCGTAGCCAGACGGCCAATTTTGGGTGGGCCTGAGCCCAAAGTGGGTGGGCTCAAAATTTTCTCTCTGTCCCTGCCCCCTTCCTCCCCGCACTCTCCACATCTCCCCCGGCACCTCCCAATTCAAAATATACTTTAGCTCAAAGATCCCCAAGCTCTGCCAGCTGAAAACTTCCTCCGAAGACAGCCAGAAATCCCTTTTACCAAGCTTGGCAGGCAGCAGTAGCAACAATGCCTTGAGTCACTGATGCTGGCACCCCATGCATGCTTAGTTATCGGTGGCTCAAGGATGTTGCCGCCATCTGCCAAGCTTAGTAGAAGGGAGTTTTGGCTGCTTTTAGAGGAGGTCCTCAACTGATGTAGGTTAGGGATCCCCACCAGCTGCATCAAGGGTCAGGACTAGTGTTAGATATGCTAGGGCCCAGACTCTTACCAAATACAGAACAAGGGATCACAAATTAGAAATAAAAATATGTAGACAAAAATTGAACTTGGAACCTCGGCATGTTACAGTGGAGAAATAAAATCAGAAATGTATTTCTTTTTTCTACTGAACACAATAAAATTATATCCGCTATGCACATTTCTCAAGCTAACAAATTTCAGTTAATAAATTCAAAATAAAATGTCTTTTCTACCTTTGTTGTCTGGTCATTTTATTTTTCCATTTTGTTGGTTCAAGTTTCTCTTTTTCACTTTCCTGTCTTTCTGTTAATTCTCCTTCAAGCAGCTGCTATTCATTTGTCTTTTCTCCACTCTCATTCCATTCCCTCACTACACTGACATATTGATGTTTGTTTCATTTTAGCTTCCTATCTTTTTTTTTTTTTCTTTCCTGCTCTCTGTCTGTCCACTCAAATTTCATCTTCTAATCCTTTTCCTTTTTACTTTTCTGATACCTATCTGATTTCCATCTCCTTCTTTCACCCACTAGCTCTCCTATTCCCCATCTCACTCCTTCTCCAGCCTTCCATCTTCAATCTACTCCCCGTAATCACTATCATCCTCTCATTCATTTCCTTACCACCCCCTTGGCCTTCCACATGGTTCTACCATCCCAGTGTCTGCCTCCTTCCAACCCTTCTAGCCCAGCATCTGCTCCCTCTTTCTCCTATCTCCACCCTCTATCCCCTCCTAGCATCTTCCTGTCCTTTCTCTCTTTCCTCTTGCCCCTTCCCCCAGGGGCCAGCATTTCTCCCCCTCTTCCCTCCTACCCACATGCCAGCATTTCTCCCTCACTGTCTTCTACCCCTGGATCCTATATCTCCCTCCTTCTCCCCCCTCATGTTCAACATTGTTCCCTCTTTTCCTCTTCTCTCTCACCCTTGCATCCCAAGTCTAACATCTGTTTCCCCCCTTGCAGCATCTCTTCCACCACCATGTAACATTTCTCCTTCATCCCTCTCTCCCCTGTGCAGTACCTTTTCCTCACCTCCCAGGTCCAACATTTCTCCTTCTTTTGTCATTCACCCCTCCTTCCCTCCCCACCCTACCCTACATCCAGCAATTATCCCTCTCTCCCCCCATATCCCAATAATGATCCTCTTTCTTCTACTCTCCCATGCATGTCTCCCTCTCCTACACCCCCCTACATCTCTCCCTCCCCTCCCTAACAATTTCCCTCACTCCTACACATGGGCGTAGACTGGGGGGGCGAGGGGGGCAATGCCCCCCCCAAACGCAGGGCCGGCAACAGGCAGCTCTCCCTTCACCCCACCCTCTCCCCGTTCCTTCTCCTCCCCCCTGGCCCCCCCGTGAGCCGGCTCTCCTCCCTCCCTCCGTATCCGTCCCTCACCGACCTGATCTTCGAATCCTTTGCCTGCCCGCTAGGCGCTAGCGCTCTCTCCCCTGCTAGTTCACGCTTTAAAAATGGCCACCGAGACTTTCAGAGGCGGCCTCGCGAGAAGTCTCGGCGGCCATTTTGAAGCGTGAACCGGCAGTGGAGAGTCAGCGCTAGCGGGCCGGGCAGGTGAAAAATTTGAAGATTGTTGGTGAGGGACGGATCCGGAGGGAGGGAGGAGAACTGGCTCGCTGGGGGGGGGGGGGGAGAAGGAACGGGGAGAGGGCGGAATGAAGGGAGGGGAGAGGAGGGTCACTGCTGGACTAAGTGGATGGAGGGCAGGGGAAAGGAGGGCCACTGGGTATGGGGGCAGGGGAGAGGAGGGTCACTGCTGGACTGGGTGGATGGAGGGCAGGGGAAAGGAGGGCCACTGGGTATGGGGGCAGGGGAGAGGAGGGTCACTGCTGGACTGAGTGGATGGAGGGCAGGGGAAAAGAGGGCCACTGGGTATGGGGGCAGGGGAGAGGAGGGTCACTGCTGGACTGGGTGGATGGAGGGCAGGGGAAAGGAGGGCCACTGGGCATGGGGGCAGGGGAGAGGAGGGTCACTACTGGACTAAGTGGATGGAGGGCTGGGGAAAGGAGGGCCACTGGGTATGGGGGCAGGGGAGAGGAGGGTCACTGCTGGACTGAGTGGATGGAGGGCAGGGGAAAGGAGGGCCACTGGGCATGGGGGCAGGGGAGAGGAGGGTCACTACTGGACTGAGTGGATGGAGGGCAGGGGAAAGGAGGGCCACTGGGTATGGGGACAGGGGAGAGGAGGGTCACTGTTGGACTGGGTGGATGGAGGGCAGGGGAGAGAAAAGAAATGCTGGACATGGATGGAGGGGAGGAAAGAGTGAGGAAGGAGATGAGATGAGGGAAAAGGAAGAGAGGAGAAAAACTGCACATGGATGAAGAAAATAGGCAGAAGCTGAGGACCAGAAATGAAGAAGAAAGGAAGAAAGAAATAAATGGAAAGGAAGCCCTGGAAACGGAGTTAAGAGGACAGATAGCAGCAGAATCAGATACTGCACCAGCATGATCAGAAAAACAGTCACCAGACAACAAAGGTAGAAAAAAATCATTTTATTTTCATTATAGTGTTTGCAATATGTTCACTTTGAGAATCAGGTGCTCAACATTAAAAGTTTATATTTACTTATTTATACCCCCCCCCCCCCCAGGCTCTCTCCCCGGCTATAGCCAGCTCTGCAATTTGGGGGGGGTGCAGAGGGGGACTGGGGGGAGAGCCTGTTGTTAAACATTTGCCAGCACACCACTGCCTGTCGCCAAACCCGCTGCCTCTCTGATTCAGTGGCTATCCATTGGCAAACGAACACTGGTTATTCCCAAAAAAGCCAGCTCTTGCTCCCTTCCTTCCTCCATATTAGCATAATTTGCATATAAATATATGCAAATGAATATGCTAATATGCCCCGCCCCTTCCTTTGCCCCCCCAAATGAAACAGTCAAACTACGCCTATGCTCCTACACCCCCTGTGTAGCATCTCTTTTCTTTCCCTCCCCTCCACTCCCATGCCCAAGCAGCCCAACAATTTTATCTTCTCTCCAACCCCCCCCCCCCCCACTCCATGCAGCATCAGGAGCATCATGGCACCAGCATGTTTCAAAGGGTTGCTGGCAGCATGTAAGAGAGAATTGCTGCACTGCTACTGACTGACCCAGAAGCCTTCCCTCTGCTGCGTGTTCCTCCCAGGAAATTATATCATAGTTGGGGGGAAGACATGGCAGAGGGAAGGATTTCAGGTCAGACTCAGCCGGAAGCAGTGATTCTTACACACTGCCAGCAACCCTTTGAATCGGCGCAGCAGAAGAGAGAAGGCAGCTTCAGTCCCTGCATTTTTTTCTTCGATTGTCGCCAGCAGCGCTGCCATTCACACAGGCAGCTTCGTTCCCCTCTGACGCGTCCATCCGGCCCACTCTGATGCACTTCCTGTTTACGTAGGGCCAGATGGACGCGGCAAAAGGGGGCAGAGCTGCCTGTGTGAATGGCAGCACTGCCGGCGACGATCGAAGAAAAGAATGCAGCGCTGGCGGGGAGGACAACGAATCTGTGCGAGCGAGCGAGTGATGCGGGCGGGCCTGGAGGGAAAGTGGGTGGGCCTGAGCCCATCCAGGCCCACCCGTGGCTACGCCTCTGAAAGGAGAGCTGAGAGTCAAGAATAACTCTGAGACAGAGAAAAGAGGAGACAGTAGGAACAGGGATATCAAAAAGAAGGGGAGTGTAAGAGGGAGGTAATGATCAAAGCCATTTCCCTTGGTAAAACAATGTTCAACCATGGAAATGGGTTTTCTGATTATCACCCACCCTAACAACATTCTTTACCCCCACTGTTTTAAAGTGCTCCCTGATGTCAGGGTGATGAACAGGGGAGGAAACACTGCACATTGTTTTGAATAATCAAAACCACACAAGTTACTTCTGATGGTTAAGTTACTCGCAGAATAAGTGGACCCAAATCTGTACTGGAAATTTTGCCTGAAGTTAATAAGTAAAGCAAAACTCCCCAAGCTTTGATTATTGATATAAACTCCACAGGGGTTTCAAATAAATCAGGTAGTCTAACAATTAATCCCATCTTATCCTGCTCTCAAACTCTCCTCTTACTGCTATACTGGCCACTTGTGTTTATTTATTTATTTATTTATAGTACATTTCTATCCCACATTTTCCCACGCATGCAGGTACAATGTGGCTAACATAGGAGAAGTAAAAATGACAATACAATAAGAGAAAATGGTAAGAGACAAGAAATAGGCAAGGAAGGGGAAGGGGGCATAACAGATACAGGGGTAAGGAAGTGGGACTATTGATCGATAAGAGTGGGGGGGAGTAGACCAGTCCAAATTTCCAATAAATGCATCCTTCACCCCATTGTTGCGAGGATATTTAAGTGTAATAATAGACGTTGGTTGGGTGAGCATATGAAAAAATTGGAGACAAAGTACCAGAGTCAATTTTACATTGATTTTTATTTGCTACCTAATCACACAAACTAAATTGTAATCCTTCACATTTCAGAAGTACACCTAAGTTACTTCATAGATCTCAATTCACTTTCTCTTAAAATGAGTTTGAAATGCTTTGTCAACTGGATTCCAAATGCATGTACTCTACTATGTACAAAAAGTGAATGGGGTACCGTTCATCCTCTTTGATGCTCATTCACATGACACATTACAGAATCAAAGGAAGGGAGAAGCTAAAAGCCAACATGCACAGACCAGCTGTAGGACTGTATCAGGTTTCTAAAAAGACAGGGAGAGGTCAAGAAAAATGAGCCTACAGCAAGTTTCTAATACATTCTTAAGCAGGACAACCCTGGCAGCCTGAATTGGGCCAAATACCATCTTTGACTGTACTGTTGACTAAAGTAAAATGAAGATGATCCTGTGACTGTGTCCCTTTTTGATGTGTCATTTAGCATTGCAATTATGGATTAGTCCACGTGTGCTCTGTAATTGATTGAAATGTGTACTATGCACTATAAAAGGCAAGTGTTTCCAAGAATAGAACAAGATGGATAACAGGAGTGTTTCTAGGAACACAAAAGGTTTGAGGATCAACACATAGGAAGGCATGCCATAAGGCAAGTAAAGTGGAGCCCTTGACCAAGGTGGGGAAGAGCCCATGATCTGGTCCAGAGAAAGAATGTGGATTGGGGGAGGGGGGAGAGAATCCCCTCTGAAAATATGTGCCTTTTGTCTCTTATGATGATCAAAGAGCACCTCTACTCTATCCAAGCAATTCTTTCTTTGATGCAACAGTGAACCACTGAGTACATTTTAGAAAACTGTCTGAAAGGAGCAGACAAACCTTTGAGTCACCCATCCCTAAAGCTAGTCCTGCTCATACATCCCCCCTTCTTAGATAATTAAACTCAACAATCACTCCCACCACAACCACAAGTCATCCTGCCACCTTCCATACTCCAGGCATGCTATACTCCCCAGTTAACCTCTCAGCAACTACCACACCTCTGCTTTTGCCATGATGCCTTTTTTGGAGGAGAGCATCAATAAATGAGGAACTGTTCTCGTCCATCACTGTGCAGCTTTCAGTGAGTTGGAGCCATGCAGCATTACAACTTCTATACTTTTCTCACAGTTTCCTGATTGTACCAAAACAACGCAGGAGTCTAGGTATTGTGTGGCTCAAACTCACTGAGAGGCACCCAGTGCCAGAAGGGAACAGCTGCTCTGGGACATCTGTCCTGGAGGTGGTGACACTGGCAATGAGTGAGGAAGACCATTCAGTGTAAGGGTCCCATGTGCCACTGTCTAATAATGCCTCATTCAATACAACCAGAGTCATTTCCTCCTAGCCAGAAGCTTGTTCTACATTAGCTCACAAAATATATTCAAAACTCTTTCAGCTTTGATCTTACTAGTGCCAGCAGGAAAAATGCAACTTGCTTCTCACAGGTCTCCCACTAAACCATCTCTCTCCCTTTCAATCTGTTCGAAATTCTGCTGCACAATTTATATTTCACCAGTGTCACTATACTCACATCAGCCCTCTCCTCAAGTCACTTCCATATCCATTTCCACAAACAGCTCAACCTCCTCTTACTGACTTACAAGTGCATTCATTCTGCAGCTCCTCAGTATCTCTCCACTCTTATCTCTCCCTACAACCTTCTCCGGGAGCTTCGTCCATCGGGTAAGTCTCTCTTATCCGCACCTGTTTCCTATATTGCCAACTCCTGACCCTGTTCCTTTTATCTTGCTGCAACTTAAGCCTGGAATAGACTTCCTGAGTTGGTACCTCAAGCTCTGTCTCTGGCTGTATTCAAATCTAGGCTAAAAGCCCACCTTTTTGAGGTTGCTTTTAACTCCTATCCACCTGTTCAGTACCCATGTCTTTTTTAATCATTCCCACAATAAGTAATTCCCTAATCCCTTATTTGTCCTGTTTGTCTGTCTTGAATAGATTGTAAACTCTGATGAGCAGGGACTACTATCTCATATGTGTTTCATGTACAGCGTTGCATACGTGTAGTAGCATTATAGAAATGATAAGTAGTAGTATTAGTAATGTCCACATGATGAAGCATGCATGTTCTAGCCAATAAGTGGTGCTCAAAGGACTTGTTTAGCAATCCAAAAAATTCTTTTCATTGTTTTCTGTTAATTGTAGTCATTTTGACTGTGATTTAACATACCCAACTCTGGAGAACCTTAAGCAGCAGCTTACAAAAAGTAAGGCGATAACATGAATCCCATACTCATTAGGTGCTTAAGCATCCTTTGCAGTTTAATACTATATTATTCACATGATTTTTTTGTGAGAAAAACTCTACAAGCTACAGCGAACGCCCCTCCTCCACTATTTCCATTGGACTGTGGTCAATCTGTCTTCATCTGAAGCAGAAACCCACCCAGCAGCAATACCATACACTCATTAATTTAGCTACCCGGGGAATTTTACCCCTTTGTAATCCCCTTTGCTTTTCTCACTGAAGCAGAGCCTAATCTCAAATGGATGCAGGAAGCTGTGGAAGAAGGTTAGTTCCAGCTGAAGGCTGCAATTAAATGATAATTAGGACCATCCTTCAGCTTGTGATTGATAGAGGTTTACTGGACCCAAACTGCATCTTGTCATATACTAATAGGCTCAACACCATACTCCACTTGCAACTGAAGGATTTCGTTTTATCTCGAGAGATATAATCTACTCACAAGTAATCTCTTGTCTTTGGTAAAGTGAGGCTGTACTTAAAAGGCCAGTGTTTTTATGGTTCAGCTGCAAATGTGCCCCTAGGCCTTCCTTAATCATAAGGATTTTTTCCACCTCCACCCCCCCCCCCCCCAACTGTATTTCAACACTTTTGTACATCCCTTTGTTGCTCAGTCAGCTTTTAAAAAAATACAAAATAAAGCCAAAAACCCAGATCTGATTCTTCATTCCCGACTGGCCGATTTACAAGTGAAAAATCCTTTCAGGAGACCTTAGTTCCTGTCAGCCCCACTACCCCCAAAATGCTGTCTTGAACAAATAAAAAGAATTCAAAGATTGATAGCATGCCTCCCTGGGTTCAAAACCCAGGAAAATGGAGTGCAAACAGCATATGCATCATGATACGAGAGCTATAATCTCGCAAGCGTGAGCTACAACCTTTCCTGTCCAATAATCTCTTGAATATGCTTCTCTCAGTTTGGAATGGTCTGTGTCATTTGGGCCTTTGTAGACTCAATTACCTATAATACACAATTCAGTTTATCTTTATCAGAATTATTACCTAAATTGGCTCTATGACACACACTCTTTCCCTAACTGTGCACCTGGGACAATCCACTGCAAATTCTGTGATTCTGTACTTTGTAATTATCCCTCTATGGGCTAAAAAACATTACACTGGTGTTTAAATAGGTAGAACTAGCTTGTTCAACCTCAGGGAAAATAAAACCTGTGCTTTGCTTATAAGGCAAGCAGGAAACCTTTTTGAAGCAATATGAACATAATTTCGGGGCAGACAGGAAATAAACCACAATGTGGCTGTTATGCAGACGTAAAAAAAGATTAACTTAGGCACTATGGTTTTGTCACCATGTCTTGTGCTTTTAGCTTACGTCTAGATGGCCTAGGCCTGACATTAAAAAAAAAAAGCTGCTAATGCAAAACAAAATGAAGATGCTTTACTGTATCAGCGTGAAAATGGTGATGCTGTGTCAACAGCCAGCACTACCTCCAGAAATGCATTATACTCCCAAATTTTAATTAAGTTTTCTTTGCCCGGAGTCACCACGTATCCTCTGGCATTTAAAAAAAAAAGGAAGCTAGGCTAAGTCTTCGCAGTTGCTGACTTTTGTTTTTCCTTCTTGTTTTGAAAAATCCCTCCTTCAGTTAGGATTTCTAAATACAAATCACACAGTGCCAAGCCAGCAACTCTCCCCATGATTAAAACAAAACACTTTTCTTCTAAAGAGCAAAGGCCTCACCTCACATCATGCACAACATGAGGTGTCCCTGGCTTTTCTTTTTAGCTGACTCCATGTGCTTTCAGAAGTCCGGTCACTTGCAAAGGGGTCATGTTTGCCCTCAAGTTGTTGCTTTTCATGCTTGAAATGTTTTTCCCACTGTCCAGTCCTGTAGCTGTAGCTGGGGCATGAGGCCCGAGAGAAAAGGGTGGGGGTAATAGCAGGGTGGATTGTATTACATGAACCCCAAAAGGTTTCAGTTACAAACTGGATATTGTGCATGACTATAGGGCCTGTGGAGGAGTATCAAATTCACATCATTTTTGTTGCAGGGTCTTTGATCCTGTCAGCTGAGGAGAAGGGCTGCTTAGGGTGGTATTCCTTCCAGGGAAGGCATGAATCATTTGCTCTCACTCACCCGGCACTAAACCACTCTGACACTTCAACTACCTTCATTTACCAAGCCGTAGGTAACAATTGTTAGATGTAAAATTGTGAACGACAACAAATCTTCATTTGGGCGTCCTTTGACCTTTCTCTCTTAATTTTTGACCCCAGCATTCTTTATTGTTCATATTTCTAATGAAAGATATATATCTTAAGTAATGACTGAGATGCCTGCTTATATCAAATTCCTTCTAAGATTGTTCAGTTATCTCATTAGTTTGGTCAAAGGCTTAGTCACCCTATGAGAGGGGGCAATACCTATGTACAAGACACAAATAATCAATTTTGGAATTTAAAAAAAAGCACGTGATATTTTATTCTAGTTGCCAAATTATGGGTCTGTTATCAAGCCGCACTAGCAACTCCTGGTACGGTAATGACAACAAAGCCCACTCACTTTGAATGGGCTCTTTCAGCATTGCTGTGCGGGAACCTTTAGTAAGGCTTGATAAAAGAGGGCCTATATTAGAAGAATTTGATGCTAATACTTTAAAAGGAGAGCCTCCTATAATTAGATTGTAAGCTCTGTCAAGCAGGGACTGTCTCTTCATGTTCAAGTGTACAGCACTGCGTACGTCCAGTAGCGCTATAGAAATGATAAGTAGTAGTAGTATTACTTAGGTTAATCGAAGTAGTAGGTTAATCGAAACACAAAGTTCTAAAAACACAACAGATTTTCCAAGGCATTGTGTCTTATGACAAAAAGTCTAGGTTGTAAATAAATGGTAAATATGTTGGGTCACTGAATCCATTTAGCAAATACCCCTGAACAATATCTGCTCCAAGTTCCCAACTATTTTAAGTCCATTTCTGGCATCAGAACACCTTTTGTACTTGTTACCAAAGAAATTTCACTGCCAAGGCAAGAGTCAATCAAATGCTGCCATGCCCACGTCTGAAAAACATTCCCTGGATATCACCAGAAAATACCGGCAAGTTTGCAAAATGTGCAACAGGATTTTTTATTTTGCTAATAGATTTTTTGAAGAATTTACAAAATGTGTTGAAGTGGAATTTGAACTCTTTGATATTCAGCTGGCAGTGGTCAGTCTTTTTTTTTTTTAAACACTGACCATCACCAAATATTCCGTGCCAGGCCATGTGTGGGCACCAGCACTGAATATCTCGGGATTCTTTTGGAAGCAGTGACCATCTGAGCTTATGTGGATTCCGGCTGATATTCAGCCAGGGCCTGCATAACTTTCAAATTCCTTGTTTTACCCCTCCAAACCTCCTGAAACAGTTCCCTCCTCCAGTTCACCCTCCCCCTAGCCTGCGACATTAAGAACCCCTCCCCCCTCCACAATGTCCTCCAAACCTCCTTAGCCTCAACAGGCCCACCCCCTCGGAGCCTACTTTTGATCTGTGGTGGTGCACTGGGGGCGATGGGGGCACGAGTGAAGCCCACTCGCTCTTGCCCCTTGTGGCTGCCTCAAGAAAATGGCTTCTCATGGTACTTGAGGCAGGAGAGGTATTGTAACGGTACAACAAGGAATCTGAAAGTTTTGCGGGTCCAGGCCAATATTCAGTGCCAGGACCGCATAGCTAACCGGCCTATTTAGGATAAGGGCGGAAACATCATTTATCAGATTCTAAACTATATTGAAAACTCACTTTTTCAACTGAAGAATGGTGTAACCCTTCAACTGAAGAATGGTGTAACCCCTCAAGAATAATGGACCGTTATGTCACGAATACAAAGACTGTGATACACTGAGCCTACTGACTCTTCCATTCCTTCAACCTTTCTTTGTTGTGACAGTTCACTTCTCTGTTGATTTTATGGAGTTCTTTTCCATGCTTTCATTGTTAAGGGTAGTATATCAAATCCAAATATACATAAACAAACTTAATTCAATAATTGGCTGTTAATTGGAGTTAACAGCCAATTACTGGCTATAATTGGACTTAACTGGCACCAATTAGCAGTTACATACTTAACTGCCCTTAGTCACTATTATATAAGTTGCAAGCTCAGATTCCACAGCTTGGAACTTCAAGGGGATGTGGACCTGGGAGGGGCATGGGCGGGTTGAGGGCATGTCAGGCATTTATGCATACAAGTTACAGAATACTCTCATTTACATGCCTAACAGGCTACAGTTAGGAGGGTCAAAACAAATTGGACACTTTTTTTACTGTAGGAATATTTTTTATTTTATTTTTTTATTTCTTGCATTTGTATCTCACATTTTCCCACTATTTGCAGGCTCAATGTGGCTTACATAGCAACCCTGATGGCGATCGCCAATTCTGGTATAACAGATACAGAGTGACAGTGAAGAAGGTTTGTGTATGATAGACACATCAGGGAATAAGGAGGAAGGGTTGAGGTGTGACCTGAACAGGTATTAGTTTCGTTGTGTTGCAAGATCGAGGCATTTAAGTTGGGTCATTAGGGTATGCCTTTTTGAATAAATAAGTTTTTAGTGATTTCCGAAAGTTTGATAGGTCGTGAGTTGTTTTCAAGGCGTTTGGTAGTGCGTTCCATAGTTGCGTGCTTGTAAAGGAGAAGCTGGATGCATAGGTTGATTTATATTTAAGTCCTTTGCAGCTTGGGTGATGGAGGTTTAGGTATGTGCGTGTTGATCTTGTAGTGTTTCTGGCTGGTAGGTCGATGAGGTCTGTCATGTATCCTGGGGTCTCACCGTAGATGATTTTATACACTAGAGTACAGATTTTAAAGGCAATACGTTCTTTGATCGGGAGCCAGTGAAGTTTTTCGCGTAGAGGTTTGGTGCTTTCATATCTCGTTTTTCCAAAAGTAAGTCTGGCTGCGGTATTTTGAGCGGTTTGGAGTTTCTTTATGATTTGTTCTTTGCATCCCGCATAGATTGTATTACAATAGTCTAGGTGGCTTAGTACCATTGATTGTACCAAGTTGCGGAATGTTGCCCTCGGGAAGAAAGGTTTTATTCGTTTGAGTTTCCACATTGATTGGAACATTTGCCTTGTAGTAGTTTTCAATTGGGTTTCAAGAGTGATGTTTCGATCGATGGTAACTCCAAGAATTTTTAGGCTGTCAGAAACAGGGAGGGTGTAGTCTGGGGTGTTGATATTGTTGGGTTTGTTCGTGTTGTATCGGGATGAGACAGTGTGTTTTCTCTGCGTTTAGTTTTAGTTGGAATGCATCTGCCCATGAGTTCATGATTTGCAGGCTGAGTTTGGTTTCGTTGGTGATTTCTATTGGATTGTGTTTGAAGGGGATGTATATCATGATGTCATCTGCGTATATGTAGGAGTTAAGCCCTTGTTTGGATAGGGATATGGCTACTGGGGCCATCATTAGGTTGAATAGGATTGGTGATAGTGGTGATCCTTGGGGTACACCACAGTCTGTATTCCATGGTGATGATATGTTTGAATTTGATTTAACTTGATAGGTTCTGGTGGTTAGGAAGCCCTTAATCCAGCTGAGTACACTTCCACCAATCCCAAAGTAATCTAAGATGTTTAATAGTATTTTCTGGTTAACAATGTCGAAAGCGCTTGACATGTCAAATTGTAGGAGGAGTAAGCTTTTGCAGCAATTTCTTGTTTGAATTTGGATTCAATATAAATCCCAGCAAAACAACCAACTTTTTCAATATCATTTTTCAGCAATCACTACCTACTCAAACATATCATAAAAATGTTTTGAGACCATCACAAAATAGAAAACGTAATAATTTTCTTTATGCAGTAGCTGCCGCATCGTCATCGGTCTTATTTGACATGCTGATGATGATTCAGCAACTATTTCATAAAGAAGTACATAAGTGTTGCCATACTGGGACAGACCGAAGGTCCATCAAGCCCAACATCCTGTTTCCAACAGTGGCCAATCCAGGTCACAAGTACCTGACAAGATCCCAAAATAGTATCATACATTTTATGCTGCTTATCCTAGAAATAAGCAGTGAATTCTCTCCAAGTCCATTTTAATAATGGCTTATGTACATTTTTTTAGGAAGCTATCCAAACCTTTTTAAACCCTGCTAAGCTAACTGCTTTTACCAGGTTCTCTGGCAACGAATTCCAGAGTTTAATTACATGTTGAGCAAATGGAATGCTTTAAGCTGCCATATTCTGATAGTCTCAAAAATATTTTTTATAATAATACCCGGTAAAAAAGGCCCGTTTCCGAAACCAATGAAACGGGCGCTAGCATGTGTTTTTTTTTTTTGTGTGTGTGTATGTGTCACAGAGTTATTTTGTGTGTGTGTGTGTGTGAGTGTGTGAGTGTGTGAGGGTGTGAGGGTGTGAGGGTGCGGTGTGTGTGCAGGTTGTTGATGTGTGTCTTTTTTTGTTTTGTTTTGTTTTTTGCTTGGGGGTTGGGGGATGTGCTGTGCTGTGCTGGCAAAGTGGGTTGGATTGGTGTGTGGCTTTGAGGGTGTGTTTCTGTTGTATTGTGTGTGTGTGTGGTTTTGTCTGTCAAGGAGGTTTGTGGAGGGGGGTCTTTCTGTTGGTGAAATGTAAATGTGGTTGTAGGGGGGTCAGCCTTTGTTGAGTGTTGTTTTTTTTTTTCATGTTTTTTTTGTGTTGTGCTGAGGCAGCAGTGTTGTTTTAGATGGGCGGAAGGTAGAGGAGCACGTTCTTTGTCTGTCGGTATTTTTTGGCCATTTCAGGGCTGCTGTAGGGGAATGCTGGAAGAGAAATGTGCTGTTGGAAGCAGTGCCATCTTTTTCCATTGGGCTGGGGTTCTGGGCATCCTGGAGGTGGGTGACGGCTTGCCTGAGGACGGGGATGGTTGCTTTAAGTTGGCGGAAGGGAGAAGAGCACGGTCTCGGGCCGTCGGGGGGTGATCCGGTATGTTTGGTCCATTTCAGGCCGGCTGCAGGGGAATGCTGGAACATTTATGCGCTGCAGGAATCAGCGCCGTCTTTTTCCGGGTGCTCGGGGAATCCCCGAGGTGGGAGACAGCTTGCCTGAGGCTGGGGATGGTTGAGCACGTCCTTGGCCGCTTCGGCAAAAGGGGAAGAGGAAGGGGGTGGGGAGTTACCTGCAGCTGCCTGAGAAACCATGTATTCTTTGTTTGTTTTGTATTATTAGTTTGCATTTCTGTTGAAGAAAGAGTGGATGCCTTTCGAATGATGGAGGTGGTGCTTCGGTGTGCGGTTGTTTCGTTAGTTTGGCAGCCAGTCTCCAGCGATTCCTAGGCAGGGAAGGAGTACTCCTCCCCCTTCCTTGGTCGCTATTTGCTGCTGGCTAGGTCGCGGGTAATCCTTCCAGCTGGGCCGCAGCTTGTCCTGTTCGCCCACGTCCCAGATGGTGACGGGCACGTTGTTTCCGGCTCCTCTGACTCCATGTCAAGCGATCCCAAATATAGTCTGTGCTATAGGCTCTCTGGCACTCTTCAGTACTGGCATTAGGCATTTAAAAATTTCTCCCCCCCCCCCTCCCCCGGTCTATTTTTGCACATACCCACAGCAGGAATATTCTTCTCTCGTTCCAGCGGTGGTTCTGTGCTCTCCGTGCTGCACAGATAATGAGCCATTCTGCTGGGGAATGCTCCTCCCTTATTGTCACGTAGTTTCCTCTGATTGGTCCGTCTTACGTTGCCTAGTGTTGCTTGGGAACGGTGTTGTGATGGTCCTTTGTGTTTCAGAATGTTGAGGGTGTTTTTTCTGATTGGTCCATCATGCGAGGGCGGGGCAGAGAGTCATAGAGGGGCATAATTGAACGAAAACGTCTATCTCCATGGGCGTTTATCTCCGAGAACGGGTCCATGAAGGGGCGGACCGAACCGTATTTTCGAAAAAAATTGACGTCCATGTTTTATTCGACAATTTGTGAGCTGGGCGTTTTTGTTTTTCAGTGATAATGGAAAATGAAAGCGCCCAGCTCAAAAACGAATAAATCCAAGGCATTTGTTCGTGGGAGGGGCCAGGATTCGTAGTGCACTGGTCCCCCTCACATGCCAGGACACCAACTGGGCACCCTAGGGGGCACTTTTACAAAAACAAAAAAAAAGGTAAAAGAGCTCCCAGGTGCATAGCACCCTTCCCTTGGGTGTTGAGCCCCCCAAATCCCCCTCAAAACCCACCGCCCACAAGTCTACACCATTATTATAGCCCTAAGGGGTGAAGAGGGGCACCTACATGTGGGTACAGTGGGTTTGGGGGGTTGGACGACTAATAAGCATTAAGCAGCACAATTGTATCAGGTAGGGGGGGATGGGCCTGGGTCCACCTGCCTGAAGTCCACTGCACCCCCTAACAACTGCTCCAGGGACCTGCATACTGCTGCCAGGGAGGTGGGTATGACATTTGATGGTGAAAATAAAAAGTTGTGAAACATCATTTTTTGTGGTGGGAGGGGGTTAGGGACCACTGGGGGAGTCAGGGGAGGTCATCCCCGATTCCCTCTGGGGGTAATCTGGTCATTTAGGGCATTTTTTGGGGCCTTATTCGTGAAAAAACGGGGTCCAGGAAAAGTGCCCTATATTCTAGCTACAAACGCATACTTTTTTTCCATTATCGGCGAAAGGCGCCCATCTCTCCTCGGCCGATAACCACGCCCCAGTTCCACCTTCGCCACGCCTCCGACACGCCCCCATCAACTTTGTACGCTTCCGTGATGGAGTGCAGTTGAAAACGTCCAAAATCGCTTTTCCATTATACCGATTTATTCGTTTTTGTGAGATAAACGTCTATCTCCCGATTTGGGTCGAAATCTAGGCGTTTTTCTCTTTCAGTTATAAGGTGGATGGTCAGTGTTGTGGCTTCACCACCATGAATCCATGAACCCTTCAGTGAGTGACTGAGTGACTTCAGAACATTGTCTTCAGAACGTTTAGGGTGAGTTTTATTATATGTTGTAGTAGATGTTGTAGTAGTTAGTGAGAAAAATGATTGAAAAACCTTCTGCTCAGTGTACTGCTGTGGCTCGGAAAGCGAATAGAATATTGGGTATTATTAGGAAAGGTATGGAAAACAGGTGTGAGGATGTTATAATGCCGTTATATCGCTCCATGGTGCGACCGCACCTTGAGTATTGTGTTCAATTCTGGTCGCCGCATCTCAAGAAAGATATAATGGAATTGGAAAAGGTGCAGCGAAGGGCGACAAAAATGATAGCGGGGCTGGGACGACTTCTCTATGAAGAAAGACTAAGGAGGCTAGGGCTTTTCAGCTTGGAGAAGAGATGGCTGAGGGGAGACATGATAGAGGTATATAAAATAATGAGTGGAGTGGAACAGGTGGATGTGAAGCGTCTGTTCACACTTTCCAAAAATACTAGGACTGGGGGCATGCGATGAAACTACAGTGTAGTAAATTTTAAACAAATCAGAGAAACTTTTTCTTCACCCAACGCGTAATTAAACTCTGGAATTCGTTGCCGGAGAACGTGGTGAAGGCGGTTAGCTTAGCAGAGTTTAGAACAAGTCCATAAACCGCTACTAAATGGACTTGGGAAAAATCCACAATTCCGGGAATAACATGTATAGAATGTTTGTACGTTTGGGAAGCTTGCCAGGTGCCCTTGGCCTGGATTGGCCGTTGTCATGGACAGGATGCTGGGTTCGATGGACCCTTGGTCTTTTCCCAGTGTGGCATTACTTGTGTACTTATGTACTTAGCTGTTTTGCTGGGGTTTATATGATAATACAGTTAGATGTCTGCATTTACACCAGCCATTCAGCTATCATAACTGCTTGCACCTAAAGTTAGGTATATAAATGCAGACTTATACTTCACGTATGATGTGCATCATCCTGACATCTAAATTTCGGCGACCTTTTGAGAATTTACCCCAATATGTATCTCTCAGCAGTCATACATGTATCCAGCACTGCTTATTCAATATATACTGAATATATATGAATGATTTAAAGGCAACAGCCAGCAATTAAAAAAAGAAACCACAGACTACAGGATGCAAATACAGAATTAGTAGCTTCTTTGCACTAATACTGCCTAGGTATTAAGTATCTTGTTTATGTTAAAGAGAGCATGAGAAGTTCTTTTTCGTGATATTTCAGCTGCCTTCATGTATACCTGGCATATGGGTCTGAATGTCAATGCTTATGACAAAACTGTGTGAAAATCTGGAGCTCAGAATGGAAATAAAAACAAACAAAAAGCTTCCAAGAGAGGCAAAAACAAACCAAAACACATGTCCTCAGATGGTGCCAAGAAAATAGAGAACTAATATTAGAAGGAGCCCTGATCATCCCCAGTTCATCCATCCCACTGACACCATAGTAACATAGTAAGTGACGGCAGAAAAAGACCTGTACAGTCCATCCAGTCTGCCCAACAAGATAAACTCATATGTGCTACTTTATATGTATACCTGACCTTGATTTGTATCTGCCATTTTCAGGGCACAGACCGTAGAAGCCTTCCCAGCACTAGCCCCACCTCCCAACCACTAGCCCCACCTCCTAAACACCAGAGCTGCCACCCAATCTCTGCTAAGCTTCTGAGGATCCATTTCTTCTGAGCAGGATTCCTTTATGTTTCTCCCATGCTTTTTTGAATTCCGTTACCATTTTCATCTCCACCACCTCCCTTGGGAGGGCATTCCAAGTATCCACCACTCTCTCCATGAAAAAATACTTCCTGACATTTTTCTGGAGTCTGCCCTCCTTCAACCTCATTTCACGTTCTCTAGTTCTACCGCCTTCCTGTCTCCGGAAACGGTTCATTTGCAGATTAATACCTTTCAAATATTTGAACGTCTGTATCATATCACCCCTGTTTCTCCTTTCCCACCAGGGAGGGAAATATGCTGGTTCTAAATCAGAAGGACACCAGAATCTGACCATCCTGCCCTCCACAATAACCCTGTAGTGCTGGTCCACAACAGCACACTGTCAGCTGCCTGGGCTGAAACATCAGTATGCCTGCAGTTGTTTCTGCACATCAGTAACAGCAACAACCACTATCATAAGCCAATACAACAAGTTCAGGCAACCAATATCACCACCATGTGTGCCGTCCATCTACTGCCATCCTTTCCAAATCATCCACTCCATCCATGCCATGCAGAAATGACCACTGCAGAGGGCTTTAGATGAGAGGTAGAAATCCTGGAGAGGAACACACAAACTCAGGTGGAAACGGGCTGCCTCCTGAGCGTCTTCTTCCCACTCAGTGCAATGCTTCTCTACACTCATGGAATTCATTTGGACCTTGTTAGCTTGATCTCTCTTTTTTATTGCTGTTTTTCCAAATGTCAGGCGCAGTGTATCATAAATTTGAAAATGTATTTTTTCTTTTCCAAATAAATGTGCCCATTTTCCACAAGTGCTCAAGTGTGTTTGCTGTCTCTCTGGTCTCTTCATCCTCCTCTCTCTTTCTCTGTTTCTCCCCTGTCTTGTTCTCCATACCTCCCACATCTCCTGTTAGCGGAGACCTTTTAATACCCTGTAGCTAGTGCTGGAAATGCCATGCGCAGGTGGTGGAAATACCGCCGGCACACACGTTGAGCCAGCAGTAGCTCCAGATTGCCACGTGATAAGCCTGTGGTAGGCTTACCACTGTTTAGTAAAAGGGCCCCTAAAGCATCTGGCATATCAGAGATAGTCTCTCGCCAAGTTAGGACATTCACTACTTACAGCATATTTTCCAAAAGGCTCAGTGAATGCAGGCTCTTTTGTAAAATACATACAGGGCTATCAGAAAAATACATGTACATGGCAGCATGTGCAAAGGAAAAAGTGTAGGAAAAAAGGAAACAGAACATAAGTGTTATCATACTGGGACAGACTGAAGGTCCACCAAGCCTAGCATCCTGCTTCCAACAGTGGCCAATCCAGGTAACAAGTACCTGGCAAGATTCCAAAACAGTACAATGCATTTTATGCTGCTTATCCTAGAAATAAGCAGTGGATTTTCCCCAAGTCCATCTTAGTAATGGCTTACAAACTTTTCTTTTAGGAAGATATCCAAACCGTTTTTTAAACCCAAATAAGCTAACTGCTTTTACCACATTCTCTGCCAGATGGCCAGAGTTTAATTACATGTTGAGTAAAGAAATATTTCTTCCGATTTGTTTTAAATTTACTATTTTGTAGCTTCATTGTGCCCCCTAGTCTTACAGGCTTATTTTCGATAGAGAAGGGCGCCCATCTTTTGACACAAATCGGGAGATGGGCGTCCTTCTCCCAGAGTCAGCCAAATCAGCATAATCGAAAGCCGATTTTGGGCGTCCTCAACTGCTTTCCGTCACGGGGACAACCAAAGTTCACGTGCACGTGTCAGAAGCGTAGCGAAAGCAGGACTGGGGTGTGCCTAACACATGGTACTCCTTGACCGATAATGGAAAAAAGAAGGGCGTCCCTGACGAGCACTTGGCCGACTTTACTTGGTCCATTTTTTCTTATGACCAAGCCTCAAAAAGGTGCCCGAACTGACCAGATGACCACCGGAGGGAATCAGGAATGACCTCCCGTTACTCCCCCAGTGGTCACCAACCCCCTCCCACCCTAAAAAAATGTTGTTTTTTTATATTTTTTGCCAGCCTCAAATGTCATACCCAGCTCCCTGACAGCAGTATGCAGGTCCCTGGAACAGTTTTAGTGGGTAATGTAGTGCACTTCAGGCAGGCGGAACCAGGCCCCCACCCCCTTACACTTGTGGTGGTAAATGTGAGCCCTTCAAAACCCACCACAGCACTGTACCCACATGTAGGTGCCCCCCTTCACCCCTTAGGACTATAGGTAGTGGTGTACAGTTGTGAGGAGTGGGTTGGGAGGGGTTGGGGGGTTCACCACACAAGGTAAGGGAGCTATGCACCTGGGAGCAATTTGTGAAGTCCACTGCAGTGCCCCCTAGGGTGCCCGGTTGGTGTCCTGGCATGTCAGGGAGACAAGTGCACTACAAATGAGGGCTCCTCCCATGACCAAATGGATTGGATTTGGTTGTTTCTGAGATGGGCGTCCTCGGTTTCCATTATCACCGAAAATCGGTACATTTCATCTCTAAGGTCAACCTAAATTTCACAATTTGGGTGTCCCCGACCGTATTATCAAAACTAAAGATGGACGCCCATCTTGTTTCGATAATACAGGTTTCCCTGCCCCTTTGCTGGGATGTCCTGCGAGGACATCCTCAGGAAACCAATATTTTATAGACCTCTATCAATCTCCCCTCAGCCATCTCTTCTCCAAGTTGAAGAGCCCCAGCCATTTTAGCCTTTCCTCATAGGAAAGTCGTCCCATCCCCTTTATTATTTTCATCACCCTTCTCTGGTTCACTTAGTTCCCTGTCAAAACACTGAGTTTTGTAATTCTTCTGTTTAATCGACTCCCTTCCATGTGCGATTTTGCAGACTCCACGGCTTATATGTGTAAGTGCTCACACTTACTTGTACAAGGAACCGTTTTGAAGTATATGTGTAATTCCGCTGCAAAATAAGAATTACACATATAAATTTTAAGATCCACCCAAACCATGGACAGAACATGCTCCCTTCAAATCTGTGTAAAAACATACATGTATAAGTAATGCCTCTTCTAAAATCAATACTTCTATATAAATGATTCTTTTTACTCAATTAAACCTTCTAAAATTGTTTTCATATTGTGATTTTTTTAATTGGCTTGGGTCTTGAATTTGCCATTATCCTTAATAAAGCTACAGCCCTGCTTATCTAAAATCACATCTCTGTTTTTTCTGGCTAAGCAATTAAGTTAGACTAAGAAGTTGTGAAAGATGATGCATGTGGGAGGAAGGCTGACATGTTATAAATTTACGTGCAAAGGTTAAGCAGCTGAAAATACACAATCAACCTTCATACCTCATTCCTTGTTCTACACACAAAGTTGTTAGAAAATACACTCCTTACGCAAAATACAAATCTAGCCAGATTTCTCTCCTCATACTGTAAGTACATAAGTATTGCCATACTGGGAAAGACCAAAGGTCCATCAAGCCCAGCATCCTGTTTCCAACAGTGGCCAATCCAGGTCACAAATTCCTGGCAAGATTCCAAAAAAGTACAAAACATTTTATACTGCTTATCCCAGAAATTGTGGATTTTCCCCAAGTCTATGGACTTTTCCTTTAGGAAGCCGTCCAAACCTTTTTTAAACTCCGCTAAACTAATCGCCTTTACCACATTCTCTGGCAACGAATTCCAGAGTTTAATTACATGTTGAGTGAAGAAAATATTTCTCCAATTCGTTTTAAATTTACTA
This sequence comes from Microcaecilia unicolor, assembly GCF_901765095.1. Lineage (NCBI taxonomy): Eukaryota > Metazoa > Chordata > Amphibia > Gymnophiona > Siphonopidae > Microcaecilia > Microcaecilia unicolor. The sequence continues at coordinate 273,590,436 of NC_044036.1, read as the reverse complement.
TATTGTAGCTTCATCGCATGCCCCCTACTCCTAGTATTTTTGGAAAGTGTAAACAGACGCTTCACATCTACCCGTTCTACTCCACTCATTATTTTATAGACCTCTATCATATCTCCCCTCAGCCGCCTTTTCTCCAAGCTGAAGAGCCCTAGCCGCTTTAGCCTTTCCTCATAGGGAAGTCGTCCCATCCCCTTTATCATTTTTGTCGCCCTTCTCTGCACCTTTTCTAATTCCACTATATCTTTTTAGAATGCGGCAACCAGAATTGAACACAATATTCGAGGTGCAGTCGCACCATGGAGTGATACAAAGGCATTATAACATCCTCATTTTTGTTTTCCATTCCTTTCCTAATAATACCTAACATTCTATTTGCTTTCTTAGCCACAGCAGCACACTGAGCAGAAGGTTTCAAAGTATCATCAACGATGACACCTAGATCCATTTCTTGGTCCGTGACTCCTAATGTGGAACCTTGCATGACATAGCTATAATTCAGGTTCCTCTTTCTCACATGCATCACTTTGCACTTGCTCACATTAAACGTCATCTGTCATTTAGACGCCCAGTCTCCCAGTCTCGTAAGGTCCTCTTGTAATTTTTCACAATCCTCCCATGATTTAACGACTTTGAATAACTTTGTGTCATCAGCAAATTTAATTACCTCACTAGTTACGCCCATCTCTAGGTCATTTATAAATATGTTAAAAAGCAGTGGTCCCAGCACAGACCCCTGGGGAACCCCACTAACTACTGTTCTCTATTGAGAATACTGACCATTTAACCCTACTCTCTGTTTTCTATCTTTTAACCAGTTTTTAATCCACAATAGAACATTACCTCCTAACCCATGACTCTCCAATTTCCTCTGGAGTCTTTCATGAGGTACTTTGTCAAACGCCTTCTGAAAATCCACTCCCACCCAAAATTACAATTAGTTGAAGTAGGATTTTAAAAAAAAGCAGATTTCAGACCCAAATCTGCATTTTATAATGTTTGGTTCACTCCATCTCTAAATATGATGAAAGCAAAGAGTGAGCAGGGAAGATAATTTTGAAGTAAACCATATATTTGAAAAGGAGGTTCCATAAATGCCTATTGAGTATTTATAAAATAAAATAAAACTGACGAAAACGCAGTGCAATGTACAAACGCTCTCCCTCCCTGATAAATTGGATAGATTTTTTAAGCATGGTAATAACAGAAAGATTGTCTGAGTGTCTACAGAGTCTTGGCAGACTGTGATAACTTACAAGGGTTATTAAAGATGTCGATACCTATGAGCGTTGGAGACCACATAGGCAAGTCACATCACAAGAATGGATCTGTGAGGTCTTCAAGGCTTGTGTACTTTGACATCATCTTTATACTTGTCCAATAAATGGTATCACAAGTCATTAATGTTTTGTTTTTTTACAGGATACATTTCATCTCACTCTGATATCAACATCTGCTCTTATGATGTAATAGTTGGCAGCAGTATCCTATATCTATAAATCAAATTCTAAGCCAGAAGTGTTTTCCAGATTTTGCTTTAGATCTGGAAAACACTTCTAGCTTAGCATAGCATCCTTTCCAAGACTATAAACAGAAGACGGCTATCCAGAGCCTCTATGAAATACTTTCATTTGTTGAGTGCCACTGCTACACTGCCAGACAAAGCCACACTAAGGGGATAGCACGTCAGTCTCTTGACATCCCACAGTTGGAACACATACTGGGAAGAAAAATGCAACCGAACCCCAGTTCTTCTGAATTGATAATAATAATAATCAATTCAGAAGAGACTTAGTTAAAGCAACTAATACATGTCAATATCCACAATTTTTGCACACGCTTAGGCCCTTGCTCAAACAATGGGCAGATACATGCAGAAAACAAAAACTGTTTGCTTCCAAAGCCATTAGTGCATCTTTCTAAAGTGTTCCCTCAAGCTTTGGTAGTCTTTTAAAACTTGTTCTGGCAACTGATCAAGAACAGAGATTGCATCTTTACTCTTGAATATTCTACCAGAAATGCTGATGTCTATAATTATTTCTGTTGATGCAGTTGTGGTCTTCTGAAAAAGCCAAAGAGCCTTCTTGTAGAAAAAGACAAGGAAAGCAATATTCAGAGGGATACCAACCAGCTAGGTCAAAGCTTTTCAGAACTGCCCAGGGTAAGTGGCAAAATTCAGCTGCTTAAAAGCTCAAATTTTATGAATTTATTTAGACTTTGCTCACACCTTTTTTAGTAGTAGCTCAAGGTGAGTTACATTCAGGTAGACTGGATATTTCTCTGTCCCAGGAAAGCTCACAATCTAAGTTTGTACCTGAGGCAATGGAGGGTTAAGTGACTTGCCCAAGATCACCAGGAGCAGCAGCAGGATTTGAATCGCCACCTCTGGATTGCAAGACCAGTGCTCTAACCACTAGGCCACTCCTCCACTCCATGTAGAATGCTGAAATGGGAACTGAGATGTTCAGGTTGGGATGGGATCAAGTTCCGGTGGTATTTTTCAAAAAGATCTGCCACTTTTTCATAATAAGGCCTTTTAAATAAATTTCTTTCAAAGAAATATCCTTTGCATGTTTGGTAGCGTTATTATCAGAGAACTGGTGCATGCAATATATGTGCATTAACATGATTGATACATGGGCATCAGCAGACACAAGGGGGATTCAATAAACAGCGTTCAAAGTTAATCTCTGGGATGACCCATGTTACGCTATTCTGTAAAGAGGAAATACTGTTACAGAATACTAGCTTTGAGTGCGAACATTTATGCCTGTCAAATGCTGGTGTACATGCTGAAGCTCAACTAATGGAAGTTAGGCACATAAATCAAGGTATTCTATAATAGCCCGCCTAAATTCTGAGAACGCCTCTGACCCACCCATGCCCACGCCCCCTCTGGAGTTGTGCACTATGGGGGCCTTTTACAAAGTGTCGGTAAACCGAACGTGGATTTATGGCACGCTATCCCGGAACTACCACCGGCCTAACACGGCCACCGGTGGTACTTCTGCTTGCGTGTGCACCATTTCCGGAATGCCGGTAAAAAAATCTTTTATAGTGCAGTGCTAACCTGGTGGTAATCGGGTATCTCCGCAAGCTGCCCGGCCTACCGTGTGCAGAGATGCTCCGCGCCACATGGCCACATGATAAGAGTTATCTTACTGCATGACCATTTTTAGGGGCTTTTTACCCGCTGCAGTAAAATGGGCCCTGGCGCATGGGAAAAATGGTCTCCACTGCTACCGCAGGGCCCTTTTTGCTGCAACTTTGTAAAAGGACTCCTATGAAATTTAGGTACACATGTTATAAAATAGGGCATAGGGCAGATCATCACGTAACTTCTAATTACTGCCAATTAAGTGTTTATTAACACCAATTATTGTTAGAGCCTAATTAGCTTATGTCCGGAACTATGATCTGCGCCCAATGCGAACACCTAATCAGTAGATGGGCAAGCTAATCAGCTACACACTGACAGAGTGTTAAGGTAATTTGTAAGACTGCATCTATGCAGAGAGGCTCAGTGGGCTCTTAATAAGTACTTATTCTATAAAAGAAAAAGGCACCTACTTTCCTTTATAGAATACTAGCATAACTGGGTACATATGTGCAGACATGCTTAGGCAAAAGCATTTTCATCAGCCATACAGGTGATATAAATGCATGCATGCATGCATGCATGTATATTCAAGAAATACACATGTAATCTATATGTTTTGCCAAGTATGCATTCTCCCCACACTCTGCCCATTTGTAGACCCATCTGCAAACTTACATACTATCAGAGATATGCATCTAGTTACAGAGTAGTGCTTAGGCGCACTTTGGGCATATACATGCATGTATACACTGTTAGTCTAGTCCAGGGGACACACCTAGCCAGTCAAGTTTTCAAGATACCCACAATGAATATACATGAGATAAATTTGCATTCAGTACTTTCATTCTATGCCAATCTATCTCATGTATATTCATTGAAGGAATCCTGAAAACCTGACTGGCTAGGTGTGCCTTGAGACTGGGTTGAGAACCCCTAGTCTAGTCATATATATGCATAATGAGTGCATATATGTTATATGAAGTAATTTGATAAAGAACGTGTTATTTTGCATAGGGGCTTTACATGGGAAATAGGACATCCAGGTTGGGATTTGTACATTTACCCCCGTGATTTACAAAAGGCTTTGCTGAATGCAAAGCCCTTTCTAAAATATGTATAAGGATATGCATGAGTGCCAGTTATTTGTTGGCACGTACAACCAGAGCATCCATTTTTGAAACCTATAGAAAAAAAAGCAGCAGCACCCCAGGCTTTACATGTGTAGGTGCTGATTTTGCAACATATTTGGCGCTGATTACACATGAATTTGATACATTTTACAAAGCTACATCAACAAAAAGAGGCACTTAAGGAGCCAAGTGAAATAACTTTTGTAAATGAATTTTTCAGGTAGTATTAGACACCACTGAGGTTAGCATAATTTCCCCCTGAATCACTAGTGGAGACCCCCTGGGCCAAACGATCAGGTAGCTGTCACTTGTATTTTATTTCTTATGAAATGCCTGCAAGCCCAAAAGCTATTGAAGCAGTGTACAACCAAGTACAATAAGTATTTTTTGTATCTCTGGAGGGCTCACAATCTGAGTTTCCACCTGAGGCAACAGAAGGTTAACAGACTTGCCCTGATTCTCAGCCCGCTGCTCCTCCACTCACATGCCTTAGAGTAAGTGCAAAAGCTGGCATAGAAATGTTTAAAAATAAATACGTAATCCCCATTTCTAAAGGGGAATGTACGTCTAAGTCCAAAAAGATAGACTTGGCTCATAACTCAATTAAATTGTGCAACCAAATTGGGTGCATAATTTTAGGCACCATATATAGAATTTGATTTAGACATTGGAAAAACTAAGTACATAAGTACATAAGTAGTGCCATACTGGGAAAGACCAAAGGTCCATCTAGCCCAGCATCCTGTCACCGACAGTGGCCAATCCAGGTCAAGGGCACCTGGCACGCTCCCCAGGTATAACCTGGACCGTTCGAGCCAAACGTATGTACAGCACTGATATTTGGGGTCTTATACATATATCTTATCAACAAAAGCCACAACATTTGGGTATTCTCCAGGTAAGCACATGTACAGTTAAGTTATATAGGGGTTCTTTTACTAAGGTGCGCTCAAAAATGGACTGAGGTAGTGTGGGCGCGTGTTATGGACGCACGCAGATCCATTTTTCAGCGCACCTGTAAAAAAAGGCCTTTTTAAATTTTTGCCAAAAATGGACATGCAGCAAAATAAAAATTGGCGCACGCCCATTTTCGGTTTGACACCTTAACGACAGCCATTGACTTAGCAGTAAGGTCGCTCGCGTTAATCATGCGGTAATCACCTACGCTTGTCAAGTCAGAGTTATCGCCCAATTTTCACCATGCACCAGAAAAGAAAATATATTTTCTGGCTCGTGTAGCAGACGTGCATCAAAAATTAAATTACCACACGGGCCACGCGGTAGCCGGGTGGTAACTCCGAATTGACGCGCATTGGGTGTGCGTAGACACCTACGCAGCTTAGTAAAAGGGCCCCTCAGATAGAGGAATAGATATGCATATACATATTTTGAGGTGCTAGCTATGTATGGGCAGCCCCATTTTAGACAGTTATTTCTCTGTTTATTACCCTTCTCTCACCTACCAACACCCATCCTGTTAGAATATCAATGAAATGCTTTGATGTCCCCATGCATACCCCCACCCTCCCACTCTGTCAGACTGTCAAAGTAATGCTTTGATGTTTCTCTTATATATACTATCTGCTAACACATTTGCTTATTTCTGATCTGACGAAGAAGGGCAACCTTCGAAAGCTAATCAAGAAATGTATTAAGTTATGTCCAATAAAAAAGGTATCATCTTATTTTCTTTTCCATGTTTTATTTTGTTTGATTTCTATTGATAACCTAGACAGAACACAGAAATCAGAATTGACAAGTCCAGATCAAGACATGTACAATTCTGATAATATACTAGAAAAGGATCTGCCAATGTAGAGCCTTTTCTAAAATACACATTTTACAAAAGAAACACTTTGAAAAACCTCCACATGCAAGTAGGTATTTCATGTGAAACTGTAACTTGCATGTTTTAGTTATTTGCCTATGCCTTCCTAGAGGAAAGGTCCATGGACCATTGTTAAATGGACTTGGGGAAAATCCACAATTTCTGGGATATGCAATATAAAATATTTTGTACATTTTTGGGATCTTACCGGGTATTTGTGACCTGGATTGGCCACAGAAACAGGATGCTGGGCTTGATGGACCTTTGGTCCTTCCCAGTATGGCAATACTTATGTACTTATGTACATTGCATACCTATATAAATATATGCTGCTAATTAACAATCTTTATTCCTTATTTATTTTTATTTTGGAGGGGGAAATATTTACGGGGAATTAAGGGGGAAGGACATCCTCTATCCCTTAAGTAAAAGTCTTGTGCAAATCTAGACATACAAGGCGACAAGCTGGGACAAACACATGAATGTCCTTTTTTGAAATGGAAACCATACATATGTGGGCCCTTTTACTAAGGCGTGCCTAAAAGTGGCCTAAATGGACATGCGGCAAAATTTAAAACAGTGCGCGTCCATTTTTGGCATGAGACCGTACCACTACCCATTGACTTGGCAGTAAGGTCTCATGCGCTAACCAGATGGTAAGCAGCCAGTACGTATAAACTGCCGATTTACCGCTAGTTAAGCGCCATGTGGTAGCAAATCCTATCCTATATAATAAAATGCACCTTCAACGTTCTGAAGCTGACTACATGGACATAAGCCTTGAGGTATTTGTGTTTCTGTATCCATGATGACGTCTCCCACTTCCGGGTGCATCAGCAGCGACTGTGCTCAATCACAACATAGCAGCGCGCGCCAACTCCGTTGCGTACCTGTGCTGAAGGGGGACTCCAACCCCCGACAGCTGAAGCCCTCTTCTCGGCTGCCGCGGCGTTGCTTGCTGAATGATCTGATCAAGTTTCTGTGTGCGTCTGACATCAGACGCACGCACAGAAACTTGATCAGACCATTCAGCAAGCAATGCCGGCGCAGACGAGAAGAGTACTTCGGCTGTCGTGGGGTTGGGGTCCCCCGTCAGCACAGGTATGTGACGGCGGCGGGAGAGGTTTTTCAGCGGAAAGGGGGGATCAAGAGGGTCGCAGGAGGGGGGTCCAGAGGTCAGTAATGCGGAGGGGGGGTTGAAATCAGAGGGAGGGGGAGTCTGTAACTTAGTGGGAGGGGCGTGAGGGGGCCTTGAACTGCAAGGGAGGGAGGGGGGTCTGGAACTTGGAAGAAAGGGAGGGAGGGAGGCGGGGTCTCAGAGGGGACAGAGTAAGACAGCGAGAGAGGGTGGGGGATTACCGTGCTAGCACCCGTTTCATTGCCTACCAAAACGGGCCTTTTTTACTAGTAGAAAATATTTTCTACCGTGTGTTTTGGACACTGTAGCCGGGCGGTAGCTCCAATTTGGGGCGCATTGCACGCATGTAGGCACCTACATGCCTTAGTAAAAGGGCCCCATAGATTTTTGTTCTGTCCACACAAGCCAGAAGCTCTATCCAAAGCACATTCCCCTGCAATCTACATGTAATGCAGTTATACTCATGAAAATACCAGCTTTCTAAAATCATGTTTTACACGTGTATGTCATATAAATGCCAGCACTGACAAATAAATTGCAAACAGGACTTTTAAAATAGGGCCCATAATGACACTGAATCTAGGAATAATTTGAAACATCTTGATTAGATGTTTCCAATTATTTCCAAGATATTTTACTGAAAGTTGACCTGCCTGTGTCCTGGGACATCTATAATACAGTTGTAAATCAGTGTTCACATGTATGCACATCTACATGTATAGATGCTTCAAAAATGACTTCCAGTACCTCTGACACAAACCTCAACACAGTTCGACACAACTGGTGACCGAAGTAAAATGAGATGAATTGTTATTTCCCATATAAATGGGCAACCCAAGAGTAAGTTTAAGGTTAGTAAAGCAAGTATGCGATTAATCCAAGGGCTTCAGAGCGTTTTACATGGCAATTACAAAAAAAACAACCAAACAAAAAAAAAAACAACAGTTACACTTACAAGTTCAAGAAAGGAGAAAAGTTAATGAAAGAAATATCATTCAAAGTCCAGCAGAGTGAGAACATCATGTACCCGTGCCCCCAAATTTCCCAAAAGCCTCAGGGCCCTGTTTACGAAGCTGCGCACACTAACCATGTAGACACCCATAATATTCCTATGGGCATCTACATGGTTAGCGCGCTAAAAACGTTACTGTACCTCAGTGGCATAGCCACAGGTGGGCTTGGGTGGGCCAGGGCCCACCCATATATGGCTCAGGCCCACCCAACAGCAGCACATGTTTAGTGGTAACTGGTGGGAATCCCAAGCTCCGCCAGCTGAAGATTTCCCCCTGATGGTAACAAAAACGCTACTCTCCACGACACCGGCACCTGCGCATGCTCAGTTTTCAGTGCATTCCTGCTGCCAATGTGGAAAGAAGCGTTTTCCCACCAGCTGAGATTTTTTTTTTGGAGGGGGAAAGAACACTTGGTGCCCACCCAATTCTTGCCTAGGCCCTCCCAAAATCTGTTGTCTGGCTACGCCCCTGCTGCACCTTAGTAAACAGGGCCTTAAGGGGCCTTTTACACAGTGGCAGTAAGCCCAACGCGGGCTTACAGCTCACACTTCTGGGACTAGCCCTGGCCCAACGCGGCAGCTAGTGGTAGTCCCGCCTCAAGCGCGCACCATTTCGAGGGCCTAATGGGCAAGCAATAGGATTTTGAAAGGAATGCTATAGCTAATTGATTTCTTTTCTAGTTTTTAAATCATTTCATGTCCAGATTCCTGTTTATGTACATGATTTTCTTTTTTGTTCTCTTTCTAAGTTAACATTCAGATTCAAGGATAATACTTTTCTTCTTTATCCTCTGACTCAACGTCTAGTATCAGAGAGACATTATAGACATTTAGGGCTTCATTCACTAAGCCGCGCTAGAGGCGCATTAGTGCTTTTAGCGCACGCTGAGTAGGCGCCCACAATATTCCTACGGGCGCCTACACAGTTAGCACGCTCTGAAAAAACTAGTGCACCTTAGTAAACACAGCCCTTATTCTCTTTTCAGGCTGCCTTTCATTGGAATTCTCTTCTGACTGAAGAACTGAAAATTCAAATTCTTTATTTTGTAAAAATCTTAAGGCCTTTTAATTTCATGAATATCTACTTATAATTTCTGTTTAATGAATATTTACTTGTAACTTTGTTTAAATTGTATGATTTATTTTATTTTGTACTTTTAAAATTTTTCTACACCACGTTGGACCTTCTTAGGATTTGGCGATTAATAAACGCTAGATTAGATTTGATTAGAACTGAAAGCCAGTGTTCCAGTTAGTAGGAGGGTAACATAGTCAAATTTCTTGACATGCAATAGTAACTTTATGGCAGTATTCTGGATCATTAGTAAGTTCCTCAGTATCCAGACCAGAGAAAGAATATTGATCATTTGAGTCTCTTCCTCACATACATTAAAGATGAACAGTTAATTTGGTTCACTTCATTGCTGGATTCAAGTGGGGAATCTCCCACTGCAAGAGACACATATCGGCCGATATTCAGCGCTCTTTCACCGGCCAGGAATGGCTCCTGGGTGGTTAAATATTATTATTTTTTATTTATTTGGATTTTGCTCACACCTTTTTCATTAGTAGCTCAAGGTGAGTTACATTCAGGTACACTGGCTATTTCTCTGTCCCAGGAGGGCTCTGAATCTAAATTAGTAACCCTCCATTGCCTCAGGTACAAACTGCTAATGTTCAGCAGGAGACAGCTGGTTATCTCCACTGAATACCTGCAGTTAGCGCATAGGCTAACCAGGTATATCGTGCGATATAGCCAGGTATGCATGAATATTCAAGCGCTGGTCAGCTAATTTTAGCAGCTAAATCAGACTACTTAAATAGCTGTCCTATCTTTGTCCACTATAAACTTAACTGGTCAGCGCTGAATATTTACCTAGGAGTCCTTTTACTAAAGGACTGCCGCATGGCAACCCGGAACTACCGCCAGCCCAACGCAGCCTCCAGCAGTAGTTCCACTTTGAGCGCACACCATTTCCAGCGCAATGAAAAATATTTTGTAATTTTTTACTGTGGCGCTAACCCAGCAGTAATCGGGCAGCATTACCGCCACCACATGGTAAGAATAAACTTACTGCATGGCCATTTTTTTAAAGGTCTTTTTACCTGCTGCAGTAAAAGGACCCTGGTGCAACGGAAAAACGGCCCCCATCGCTACCACAGGACCCTTTTTACCACAGCTTGGTAAAAGGATCCCTTAGCCAGTTAAATTTGAGCTGCCCAAAAAAAAACAGATAGTCAATGCCGGTTACTGGAAACGGCCTGGCATTGAATATCCGGGGTCAGCACCAATCACGGCACTTATGTGGGCTGCCTCCCGCAATCTGATTATCAGGCATATACTCTTTTACAAATTTAGAAATAGCACAATTCAAACACACAGCTGAAATGATGTAGCATAAACTTAGGGAACTTGTGAAGAATTTGGGGGTCCTTTTACAGAAGAGCAGGAAAAATAGACCTTGGCTCACCCTTACGTAGGTCTTTCCCGTGTGCTATTTTTTCTATGGCTGTAAAATGGCCTATTTTCTATTTTTCGAATTAATGTTCATGTGCTAATGCTACCATTATCACATGGCCAATTTTGGAAATTACCACTTGAGCACTTACTGTCACCCATTTTGTAGGTGGTAATGGATGACGTGGTATCTACAAGCTAACCAGTTAGCATATGGTAATGTAGATGCACTAACTGTGTTGAATCTGTTTATGTAGATGCTACCGGTTTTTACTTCTTTTAATTTTTTTTTTTTTCATTTAAAATTTGAGAGACTAGATATCATCGTGCTTTTCTGGCATCCCTCCACCTTGGTGGCACAGTGAACATCTGTTTTAAATCCTCTTGACTCTAAACTGAAACCTGAAATATTCAACTATGGGCAGCTTCAGCACTTTGATCATTTTCCACTTGAATTGCTCTGTCACCCATCATTATTCCAAGAAAAGGTATAAAACTGAAACATTTAGAGCTCTTCTGTCAAAAGGCAAAAAAAAAAAAAAAGCAACTGGTTGACTTGGATGCTGACTGTCAGGACTGACTAGCAGTCATTCGAGTGTTTTTTTTTTTTTCTGAAACAAGCTCTCTTTTCCTCAGGTATGCTTGTAATTGGGTGTATAGTCAATAGTGGAAAGAGCTACATTTCCACTGGGCATAGCATTTCAGCTAAAGTTATGAATCTCAAAAGCGTGGGGAAAAAACGGAAAATGACCAGTTCACAGTTTTCTGCCTCCTCCTTCAAATAAATGAATACATTATTATTATTATTTATTACATTTGTACCCCGTGCTTTCCCACATATTGCAGGCTCAATGCAGCTTACATAGTAAATTACAATTACAATCACAAAGTTTTTAAAGAGAATATTATGAACTGTAGTAAATGTAGTGAGAGTGGGGTTTTGAGGAATAAGTGAATAGAGAGTGCCGGGGTAAACAAGGTAGGAAAAGCAAAAGGAGAAGGGAATTGGGAGGGGTGAAGAGATGGAGGATGGAGAGGAATGATAAAGGGCAGAGGATGGATAGGAAAAGATAAGGGAAGAAGAGATTGGGAAATTTTTTCCTTAAATGTGGTGTTCTGTTTTTCCTATCAAAGGTTTTCTTTGTATTGTTTGAAATTTAAAAGAAAAACAGGGCTGGATTGACACTATATTGGACCCTAGGCAAACATATTTGTGGACCCCCTCCCCCACCATCATTCACCTCTTAAGTTCAGAGCCAAGCTGTAGGTGTGATAGAAGTAACAGTTTTTGAGTGAGCACAGGGACTATGCAAGCACATGCTTTGAATAGGGAGACTTAATGGGTAGAGCTGAAATGCTGCCAAGTTACTCAGTTCCTGGAAGGAACCTCTGAGCCAGTCCTGGTTTTCTGCAATCCTATCCTGGTACATTATGGGACCTGAAGTGCTAATTTCAATTGGTGTATTAGGGGTTACATATAGAGCACTGAATTGGGATTTAAGTTCAAAAACAGGACTGGCTAAAATGTCTCCCTCTTGGAGCTGGGTAATCTGACAGTTCTGCTGCAGTGGGCTGAGAACCAGGGAAGCTGGGCAAATCATATTTACTCTGGTACAAATCAGAGATTCCAAGGGTGGATTGCCAGAAGGAATGAGAATTAAAGGGAAAGTGTTTTATGTGTGAAAAAAGCTTTGCAGATGGAAAAAGCAAGATAAAATATTTAGCTATTTTTATGCTTCTGAAAAAATATAGGAAGCAGCATTAGGCCATTGTTCAAAAAAATTTGCCCAAACAATTTAATAGTTAACATTCCCTTCATTTAGCATGTGCACATATACATTTAATGAGCATCTTCATTCCAGCTAGATTTTCAAAGGGAAGCTTTATAAGACTGTCCTCACCAGAGGCACAGAACAGAAGCATACACAAATATGCACTCTCTAGCTAGCTCTCTTTTCTAGTGCAGTCCTACTACTGCTCATGTGTTCATTCAGGAGGTGCCCCCTCCCCCTACCAGGTCTGCCCACCATCAAGTAAAATTATGCATTTTCTTATAGTTCTTTTCCTCAGCTGATAGCAGACCCTTCACCCTTTTCCCATCTTTCAGTCCTACTCCTTTTCAGTCTCCCTTACCCCCAGAACACTCACTAGTTCCACTGATTCTCAGACTCTAAAGACCCTGGGCAGCAGGGTTGCCAGACTTAAATAATTTTTCCGACCCAAACTAGCCTCTAAACCCGCCCAAAAACTGCACACCCCGCCCCGCCATCATCAGCTCCACCCCTGACATCAACAGCTCTACCCCAACATTAACAGCTCCGCCCCTGACGTCAACAGCTCTATCTCCGTCAACAGCTCCACCCCCGACGTCATTAACTACCCCCCCCCCCCCCCCCCCCCCCGTGGGGCGAAAAACCGCAGCCGGCAAGGAAAAAAACCCTGCCCAACAGAAACGAAAGCCGCCCAAAAAACCGCGACCTGCAGCAGGCAAAAATGTCCCGCAGCAGGTCGCGGAAAGCCACCCAATTGAGCGGGAAAACTGCCCATCTGGCATCTTTGCTGTGCAGAAATATTTCCTTACAGGCAGCCATTAAAGCTCAGCCCCTCCGTCCTAAGACTAGAAGCCTTCCCATTGGCTGGATCCTACCACAGTCTCTGTACTGGAAGGGGGGAGCAATAGAGAGCTGCAGTGGACTAAACTGTGAAAAAAATATCAATACACTTAGCCACCCTTCCAGCTTTGAGACAGTAGGTTTGCCAATGCCTATCCGGCTCTGGCATTCGTGGGGGCAGGGTTGAGGAGGGGTTTGCACTTACACATGTTTTATAAAATGTGCGGATGCCTATAAATGAACCTAAAAAAATTGTACATACCAAAGATCAAATGTGTAATTACTGTATATGGTGACAATTTTATAAATTGGCACCAAGAATTAGGCAGCCCATTATCAGGCGCCAATTTATAGAATTGCCCTTCGTGTATATAAATTTACTGGGGTAATTTTCAAAATAGAATAACAAACATGGAAGGGCATTTTAGAAAGGACATTCAACTCAGAATATGGACAGCAACATCACACGAATAGATATATTTTAGAACAGGATACAGCATAGGAACATCTATCTTATAAAATGGCCACACAGACATCCATACAGAGCATAGGGGTAGCCTAATGGCTAGAGCTGTGATCTAAGAATGAAGGGATCCAGGTTCAAATCCTGCTTCAACTGTTTGTGATTTTTTTCAATTGTGAGTCCTCCAGAAACAGAAAATTACCTACTGTATTTGACTGTACATCACTTCAATAGCCTTCAGGTTTGCAGGTGTCTTACTTATTTAGGTACAGTAGGTATTTTTCAGTCCTTGGAGGGGTCACAATTTAAAGCAAAAGGTTAAAAAATCAGCTTTAGTGTGATTCGAACCTACATCCCTTGGTTTTCAGGCCATTGCATTAACCATCAGGCTACTCCTCAGACCTATATCCTACCCTGTTAAGAATATCCATAATACCCGAAGCTGTCAGAGCCTGATATCTAAGGTTACCATATGTCCAGTTTTACCCGGACATGTCCTCTTTTTGAGGACACTGTGAGACATTCGGGTGGGTTTTTCCAGCCTGCCCGTTTGTCTGGGTTTACAGACAAAATGGGCAGGCTGGAATCCGACATCTCACAGTGTCCTCAAAAAGAAGACAAGCAAGTCTCCCGCTTGCTACTGGCACCACTTCAAAATGGCTGCTGAGACTTCAAGTGGCGACCTCGCAAGACTTCCAGGAGTCTTGCAAGGTCACCGCTTGAAGTGTCGGCAGCCATTTTGAAGCAGCACCGGCAGCAAGCGGGTAGCGGCATCGCGGGGCAGGAAATAGTAGACTCCTTTCCTGCCCCGAAGAGGCCACTAGACCACCAGGGCACAATAAGGTAAAATAGGGGAGGGAATGTGGAATATGGGTAGAGGGTGAGGAAGCTGAAAAAAGGTGGATGGAGGGAGGCTGGAAAAAGATTTGAAGGGAAGAAATATGTAGAAGAGGATGGCTTTATTTTGGGAGGATCAAGTCAAGATGACTGTGTGGTGTGGGGGTGGGGAGGGTCGTGACAGAGGGTGTGGGGTGGGGAATGGGTGTGGTGGGGTGGGGAGGGGAGGGGGCATGGATATTGGTGTCCTCTCTTTTTTGTCATGGCAAATATTGTAACCCTACTAGTATCCCTTGCTGGTTTCACATTTAGGGGAGAGGGAGGTGGACAGCAACCACTCGAGGATTAAGGAGGTGCCGTGCCTTAATCCCTTCAGTGGACAGCTCTCAATCAGAGCACTTTTCCGTAACTGGACGTGACAAGTACCAGGTCTAAATAATAACATCCATCTTTTTAGACATGAACATCCCTTCTCCTTCTCTGATCAGAGTTGGACGTCCATATTTTGGGGCCCACCCTAGTCCTGCCCAAATCACACCCGGACCATGCTCCCTTGCTATATGGACATACTGCAGTGTTAGTTGCCTTTGTAAAATTGGGATTTGGACGTCCATGCAATATGGATGTCTAAATGCCAATCTTCTGACTTTCAAAACAAGAATAGAGCTAAAACTTTGCTGGTACCTCCTAGGAATTTAAAAAGTTATTTCCCTGTCAGAAAAAGTCTGTGGCTTGCATTGTCGGCTCCGAAAAGTTCACTGCAGCTCCCTCTGCCTCGGAACAGGAAGTAACCTGTTCTGGGGCAGAGGGAGCTGCAGCGAACGAGCGAAGATAGCGAACTCGGAGCCAGGCGCGCGCCGCAGCACCCCCAGCAGCGTGCACCCGGGGCGGACCGCCCTCCCCTTGGTACGCCACTGAAAATACATATCCTTAAAAAACTGATGGGTGTGCCTTGAACTTAAAAAAATGATGGTGTGCTTCTTGCACCTTGTCAGTGTGCTATGAGATGAACAAGGTTGAAAATCACTGGCCTAGACAATGTTAAGAGCCATTATGACAAAACTATGGAGACCAAGAAACAGATATAAAGTATGTGATACCAGAATAATAAACTGGAAAGTTTGCAAACATTAAAGAGAATGGCAGTACCGGTATTTGAACTTAACCAAATCCATGGGTCTCTCTCAGATTTGCCAGAACAATTTATCCACTAAGGATTCTGCAGATTTGGAATTGATTTTCAGTTCAAAGGGTATTGCTTTCAATGGACACATGGTATATTTAAGTTTAGATACATTTCAACTCTAAATTATCATCTGTGACTTGAAATATCTTCCTGGGATCTTTGAGCAGTTTCCATCCCTGCAAAATAGTATACAAACAAAATCTGAGTCACCAAGATGGCCTCGTAATTTCATAAAAGTGTTAAAAACTGCAGAGCCAAAACTGGTTTGTAATGGATTGATTTTCTTAACTAAATAAATATAAAACTTTATGGTTCTTGCATTTTTGTTTGATTTAAAAAGAAGAATTATTTATCTCCAAAAGAAGTTTCTATTCAACTTTGTGGTTAACCTCGACATTTGCATTCTTGGCCCCTACTAGAAGGCATTAAAAACCTTGTGTCATAGATCTAATGAGGCCAAGAGTTCCTAGGAGCTGACTTTTGTCTTTGCCTGTAAACCATGCAGAGCATTCAATTACAGCTATCTAATCCCCTCTGCAATTTAGACCATCCCTCTCAAGTACATCAGGTGAGAACAGGTTAAATTACAATAGTGTGAAATCTAGTGTCACTTGATAGGGATTATGAAATCTTGTTGGCGATAACAAATTTCACACAGCACACAGTTTTGAATACATATTTTCCTATAAATGTTCAGAGACTGAACCTTGTGGCAAAAAAGGAGCTCCCAGCTCAGAACGTACATCTGATTTTCATGTATTTACATCAACTGGTTCTACCAAACTATGGGCTCTGTTTACTAAATTTGGGTCATACACTAGTGTGGTGCTGAATAAAAGTTGCTTTTATCGATTCCTGGATGTGAAGATTTTTTGGTCCACTCCTACTTCTTGGTTTGCTATTTGGATTATATGTAGGGGGGTTTTTTAACCTCTACTTTCGGTTCGATTTGGTGTACCCTGCTTACTAAGCCACACTAGAAGTGCGCTAGCATTTTCAGCGTGCACTAACTGTGTAGACATCCATAATATTACTAGGGGCATCTACATGGTTAGCGCACGCTAACTTTTAGCATGTGCTAAAAACGCTAGCGCATCTTAGTAAACAGGACCCTATTTCTTTTATTTCTCTATGACATCAACAACATATTTCCTTGGAAAGGTAGATGATGTCAAGTGGATTAGAGTTAATGCTTCTACTCTTATATTTTTGTAAATTGTACATTTAAGTGCTTAATTTCCAGCTAATTAGGGGTTCATTTGGAGGTACAAAATTCATGTTTATTGGTGTTTCACACCACATGTACTATTGCTTGATATTTTTCCCAGTACAATCAAATATGTACATTTGAATCCCATAGGAGCCACCAGCACAGAAAAAAGACCCTTAAACTGAGTGTAGGGTATGCGACAAGTCAGGGGAGGGGTGAGAGAGCACTAGGGGAAGTAGTGTCTATCCAACAAACACCTATTTTATTTATTTATTTTTATTAGAATGTTTTATCAGCGTTTGTCAGTTAGGTAGTTTCTTACTAAGCTGTGGTAGCGTTTTTAACTCGCACTAGAAATCAGCTAGCGGTAAACACCAAGTTGCCCAAAGGAATTCAATGGGCATCTCAACGTTTACCACCAGCTGATTTTTACCAGGAGCTAAAAACACTACCGCAGCTCAGTAAAAGACACCCTTAAAGTCTAAAATAAAAAGTTCTGGTTCTAGTCCTCGCCAGTGGCAGCCCATGGCTGAAATGGATAATACTGACAAACAGAAGATTTTGACGACATGGTTTGGGAAATAAATCCTAGACAGCTAGCTATTTTTTTAAAGTTCTACCATGCTATTTGTGGTTACAGCTGTACATACAAATTACAGATGATAATGAGCTGTAAAGATTTTATCAGGGCTCTGTGTCTCATTGAAAGCAGCCCTTGTGTTGACTGGTATAGCCTCATATTAGGTGGCAGGAATTTTGTTTTCTTTTCTAAGTGGAACATCAGATTACACAGGTCTTATTTCACTGCTCATTTTGGTAGTCCACTTAACATCTTGACAGATATTTAAGAAGGGAGCCAGGCTGGTGGCACTGTGCGGTGTGATGCATGCTCATCTATCATCCACTAAGTGAGTAACAGATTACTAGGAGGTTTGGATGTTTTGCCTTTGCAGTAGCTCACTCTGGGGGTCTTTAACCCAACGCGGGCTTACTCCCTGCTAAACCAGAAGTACTGCCGAGCTACCGCAGCAGCCTAGCGGTAGTTCCCATCCCCAGCGCGCACCATTTCCAGTTACTACCAGGTTAGCACAGGAGCCCGTACCACCACCTTAATGGGTGACAGTAAGTGAACCCCCCTGAAATGGTCATACGGCAAGTGTTTCACTTGCCACATGGCCATTTCTTTTTTTAGAAAACAGCCCTTTACCTGCTGCAGTAAAAGGGAGCCTCAGCGCGTGTCAAAAACAAGCACTGACGCCAGCACAGGCCCTCTTTTGTCGCAGCTTAGTAAAAAGATGCCTCTAAGACTTGGTGCCCTTACCTGGTACTAGCTAGGTTTATCTGTAATCCTTCAACAACCCTGCTGCCTTCAGCTTCTTTTAAAACATTATGTCAACCAGATACACTGGGGGGATAATTACCAAGCTGCGGGTGAAAAAGGCCTTGCGCTAGCAGCAGGGGCCTTTTTCTCCCACGTTACAGGGCCATTTTTACTGCAATGGGTGAAAAAGCCCCCAGCATGTATGGCCATGCGGTAAGAGAAGTCACCCATTGAGGTGGCGATAAGAGCTCTTGCACTAACCCAGAGATGGCATGCATTTAGGGCGGGACTACTCCCGGTGGCCATGTTGGGCCAGTGGCAGTCTCAGAAGAGCAAGTGGTAAGCCTGCATTGGGAAAGGGAAGGGAAATGGGACTTGATATACTGCCTCTCTGAGGTTTTTGCAACTACATTCAAAGCGGTTTACATATATTCAGGTACTTATTTTTTTGTACCAGGGGCAATGGATGGTTAAGTGACTTGCCCAGAGTCACAGGGAGCTGCAGTGGGAATCAAACTCAGTTCCCCAGGATCAAAGTCCACTGCATTAACCACTAGGCTACTCCTCCACTCTGTAAAAGGGTGCCTGGGTTATTATCTCTGCAAGGGGAAGCCACTTCAATGTAAGGTCTATCTTTGATTTAAGGGCACCATAATGACTTAAATCCCTTCAATCGAATATCACTATTATGAACATATTCAAGACAAATATTTGTTTATATTATACTTTGAGATATATAGCAGCCAATAAAGAGCAGATCCAGCATGGTAGTGTGATGGTAATGCAATTAAAATGACTCTGATTTTCATTCTAGTCTGATACCCAGGTGTCTGCTCAGTTGTCTCAGACTTGACTGTTTTCCAATTACTTCTTTTCCTTTTTTTGGAATAAAGAAGGCCGTAATACGTAGGCAAAATGTAATGCTGACAATATTTTTCTTAAAAAGTTCCTGATTTTGACCGGGTCTTAAGTAGCATCAGCAATATCTGAGATGAAAGTGTAAAATTTTCAGTAGAAGAAGTAAAAAAAAAGTACAAAAATGCTTAACATTATAAAAACAAAATTGCTTGCAACTCAATTCAAAATGTATTACAGCTTCCTAACCTTTCTATTCTGCTATATGTAAACCGCCTTGAACCTAGAGGTTCCTGAGCTCAGTATCTCAAAGAATGTCCCTGCTCTGACATTCAGTAAGATTTATTACACTAAATGGCCTTATGTTCACACCTCTGTTGAAAGACAGAAGCAAATTCTTAAACATTCAAAGAAGTGGAATCTCTTGCTTGCCAACATGTCAATTACTGTTTGACTTTCACTGAGCAAAAGACTTACGGGAGGGGGGATGGAGGAAAAAGGTGGGGGGTATAAAGTTCCTTATATTGTCAGTAAAATAGAAGATGCCATGAACACAGATATTGACTGATATTTTCTTTGATATAACTAGTTTGATTTTATACTTTCCGCTTTAGATTACAGGCATTTTAGGCGCATGATAAAGACATACTTGTTTAGGAAATTAGTGTTAAATTCTGTAGATTAACGATTATCGGTCGTTTATCACCTTGTCATTACCTTATTGTAAATTTTAAAGGGAATTTATTTTTTGTCACAATGTAAAGCTGTTAATCTCTGGCATTTCCAGATTTATCTTTTGCAATCCATATAGAACCGAAAGGTAGATAGCGGACTAAAAGATAATGTGTTATGTTTTTGATATGTTATTATCATTACACTGATATTCTGATCACACTTAGCAAAAGGATGCATTCATTTTTGTTCAAAGCAACACAATAAAAATAATGCATGCCAGAGATTAAATCCTTAAATTGGCATTTCCTAGTCTCGGTCTACCAA